>NC_060273.1:30694532-30785980 GCF_021613505.1 Equus quagga | reverse complement strand
AGCCCAGCCAGGATTGGGGACAGGCGGATGGGGCGTCGTTCTGGAGCGCCTGTGGAGGATGGACTGGCGTGTCCACGTCTTCTCCTTTGGTTCATCATGGCTGCTCCTCTCGGAATTTGGTCTCCTGTTTGACCAGGTGTGGCAGCAGTTGAAGTGGCTGAATTGGCACCTCTGGTGGCCTCCCGGCTGGCTGGCCTGACACTGGTCCCTGTGGCTCCCGACTCCCCGTCCTGGTGGCTCTCACCTGTGTCTGGTCGGCCTCCCACTGTGGCAGATGCGTGGCTGCAAACTGTTTGCACAGTCCTACTAGTGAGCAGACTTTGCTGTCCAGCTTCATACCTCAGTGATGAGTGACCTGACTGTCCTTGGATGGCCCCTGGCCAGGTGGGTCTTGCCCCAGGCTTGTGTCTGCAGCCCGGTGGAACCGCCCGTGTTCTCCTCAGTGTGGCTGGGCCCAGTGTCCCTCTGAGCAGGCGGGTGGTATCATCGAGACCACGGCTCTGATGAGCGCTTGGCCACTGCTTTCCCGAGTGTGATGCGCATGTGGGTGGAATGCATGCCGTGTGCGGGGCAGGGCGGGCCCTGTGGGAGCATAAATGCGGATGATGACCTGTGCAGAGGACACAGGTGTGCACGTGTGAGTACATGCACGCGTGTGCTCATACACACTAACATGGAGCACGGAGAAGGCTCGGGTGTTTGTTTAGAGGAGACATATATTTATTTTCTGGTTACAAAGTAGATCAGGGAACATTTCTTGGAGGAAGTAGCTTTTGAATTAGATCTGGCCAGAATTGTGCAAAACAGTAAAAACAAACCCAGAAAATAGCATAGGTGGTGACCCCATCTGCTCAGGTCTGCCTGTCGCTTTGGTTCTCAGACCTCCTCCCTTCTTGCTTGAGACTTGGCGGGAAAAAGGGAACCTAGCCACGCCTGTGACAGTGTGGCTGAATGGAGGGACCCTGGACCCTCTTGGGCATCGGGCGTGATGGGTGCTGGCACCTGCCTGCAGTGCCCGCGTTTGGACGTGAGGTGGTGCCGGCAGCACTTGAAGCCACTTCCTCCGGCCCATCCTCACAACCTCCTCCATGGCCTCCCCAGTGGGAGTGCTGTCACCAAGCCTATAAATTCTGTGGCCAGTTAGAGTTGGGGAGGGGGCAGGGTGGGGCGGCCATCGCAAGGGCGCAAACTGGAGGAGCTGGAGGTGCAAGGGTGCATTTCACAGGTGCTTCCCTGGGAACTGGGCTCTCTGTTCCTCCCCTTAAGCAGCACTTTCTGGGTCCTCCAGTCATTTCCTGATCAGTGGGTGAGACCCACAGGGTGAGCACATCGAGGCGGGAGCCGTCTTCACACCTCTTATGGTGGGTACAGACCTTCAGCACTGACGGCCCCTCCAGCTTGGCCCTGGGACCTGTCTGAGTCGCTCTTATTTTCCAGACTGTAACCATGTGGCTTCTGTCCCTGAGACCAAGCCCCCCTCATCCCTAAGAGAGAATCCAGTCTGTCCTTGGGTCCAGAGGGATGTCTGGGCTCACTGGCAGGCATTGCGGGGTTTCCTGGCTGTGCGATTGTCACCTGGCACTGCCCAGGGTGGCTGCTGGAAAAGCAGTGGCTTGGATGAGCAGTTCTGGCGGGGGCAGAGCCTGGGACCTGGGTCTGGGGCTGTCCTGTTTAGAGACAAGGCTTCAGACAAGCTGAACAGTCGGCTTGCACTTCACCGTAGGAGAACGGTCTCTTCTCACAGGCTTGCGTTGAGGATAAATTGGGAGATGGATGAGGGAGTCCATCGTGCAGTTGGTGCTTGGCTGTTTTAATTTCCCAAAGGTAATGCTTGAGCTCGGCTGCCATTGTGGAGTGGGGAGTCTGTTGGCTCCTCGTTACTGTGTGGTTTCTATGGGATGATCTCGGAACAGTCCCTTAGCCCAGCACTTCTCTGGCTCAGTAAGCGTAAAGAATCACCTGTTGGTCTTTAAGTGTGGGTTCTGGTTCAGCAGGTCTGGAATGGGGACCAAGGGTCTGTATATCCTGTACCCTCCCGGTGATGGTGATGTCGCTGGTCCGATGACCACAGTTTGAGTACCAAGAACTTAATCACTCTACATGACCTGGTTTCTTGATCTGTCAAGTGGAGAAAGGCCTGGTCACTCCTTTTCCTGTCAGTACCTTGCAAGAAGGTCCCTCCGGTCTTGTGAGCTCCCTGGTGCGAGGGTGGCAGAATTTCTGTAAGAAGACTGGCTTTGTTGTGTTGGGGGTCATTAGCCTCATGCTTGTGGGGCCTTCGCTTTCGGCAGATGCACCAGGTGTGCTGCTACCTGGAGGAGGCGTGTGTGTGGCCCACCACAGGCCCTGCCAGCCGAGGTCTTGCGTGACCTCTGGGCCCTTTGCTCCACACGCAGACCTGAAGGTTCCGAGCCTCGGAGGGGACTGTGCAGGGTGAGTTCTCACCCAGCTTTGCTGCACTCTAGTCCCCCTGCCTCTGACCCAGCAGGGCACCCTGTGCTCCAGTTCCCGGAGTCTTGGAGGTCCACCTGCTCCGTCGCTTGGGGAGAGGATCCTGCCCCGGGCCCTTCTGGCCCTGGCTTGGGTGGAAGGACTCAGCTCTTCCTCTAGCGCTCCTGTGCCACGCTCTGCCCAGGGGTGGGCAAGTGGCAGACACGTGCTGGGGGAGCTTGTGCAGCCTGAGGTTGTGCTGGCAAGGACTCTAGATTAGGTCTCTGTGGCTCTGGAGGGGAGTGTGATGGGGTCGAGGTGGCCGAGAGGCGGTGGCAGGCAGTGTGTTAGCCGGCAGCAGGTCAGGAATGGGGGCATCTGGTAGCAGAGGCCAGCCTGGGCGGGCCTGCAGAGGGCAGAGGCAGCTGTGTGGGCTGAGGCCAGGCGCTGTGTGCCCACTGCGGGACTGACAGCGCTCCCTCTCCAGGGAGAGCTCTCGGCGTGGGTGCTGGTCCTCTTGACTGAGCAGGGCCTGGGTCCAGCTGACCTGCCACTGCCGGCCAGCGTTCCTCAACCTGCCACTTCAGCCAGCTTCTGTTGTCTTTTTTCAGCAGGATGAGATGCCATTAATATTTCACACCCAGACTGTTTTCTTGCATGTTTTGCATTTCCGTATTTAAAATAGCATTTACATATTCATAGACCTCTTAAATAAGTTTTATTGTTACGGGATGTGGAAGTGGATAAAATGCGAAACTCCCCCTTTTATTCAAGCACTGGAAAAAATTTTCTTACCCCAAATGGGATCAATTTCTGAGCGGTTAGTTCTGTAGCAGTTGCTGTAGGAAAATTACTCTGGAAGCCGCGTGGCAGAGTTCATCTAGCTGTCCCCTTGGTGTGCGAAGACCAGGCTGAGTGGCCTGTGGCCTTGTTTCCCCATCTGCAACCAGGCCCTGAGGCCTTGTCTCTGTTCTGGATTTCTCCTGGCTGGGGCCTTGCCTTCTATCTGGGGAACACGGGGCCTATGTCACCCCTGTCCTTTTCGGGGGGCAGAGTGCTCGGTCTGGGGTGTGGCCAAGCCTTTCCCTGCCTTCTGCCTGTTGCCTTCTGTGGGGCGAGTCCAGGCCGGATCCAAGAGCGCATGGGACTCCCTCCCCCTCCTCATCTGCTAGCATCAGAAGTGCCTCTGTTGCCGGAGTCCTGCACCAGCTGTGGCTCTGCGTTCGAGGTGGCATGGTACAGGAAAGGCGCCCAGCTCCAGTGAGACGCTGCCGTGCTCCTGGCTCTGCTGCTGCCAGTGTAGGACCTGGACAGAGCTGGTTAGCCTCTCCATGCCGTGGTCCTGGCTGTGGGGAGGGAGAGGCACCTGCACTCTTCTCCTTGAGGGTTATTGTCAGGCTCACTTTAAGGATGTGTGCGGCGCTGGCCTGGGGCTGGTCAGAGAGCTACCAGTGTTCTTAGTTTTTATGTGTGGGTACCAGTGAGTTTGGCTAAGCCCTTGCCTCTGGGATGTTTGGGTGACGGGGAGCTGAGCAGAGACATTGAGGACTGACAAAGAGTGGGAGGTTCTGGCATGAGCATCTGGAAGTTGCCCACAAGCTTTGGTTTCTTACGTGGGTCTGGTCTTAAGCCAAGCGTAGCTCGTGGCGGTGCGCAGGTGCTTCAGGGCAGTTGAGGGCTGAACCCACAGGAGCGTAGCTGTGTGGGCCTGCCGTGTGGTTTGGTGTGTTGCAGAGCAGCAGGTCCAGGGCTCTTCGGCATCCACGTCCCAGAACCCCAAACTGGAGGGTCCTTGGAGAACCCCGGAAGGCTGAGGCCTGGAGGGAAGGGGCTTTGTTCTGACTCCACCCTGGGGCGCAGATGGAGTCAGACCTAGGACACAGGGCTTCCTGGTCTCTGGGCTGTTTATTTTTTTCATGTGAAACTTTTTATCATCTCAGAGAGGCCTGTCTAAGTAGCACACAAGACCTTAGAAACCATAGAAGACAAAATGCTAAATTTGACCCCATAAAAATTTTGGAAGCTTACATGGCAGAAAACACTTTAAGAACAGAGGCAAAAATCAAATGATATAATCTGTTTAGTTTTAAAATACTTTTAAATATTTCTGACTATGAGCTTGTGACATGACATCTAAGCACACGAAGCCACCTTCCATTGTCACGAGCTCCTGGGCCTCACCCGCACGGCTTTGCTTTCTTGGAGACGGAAGGGTGCCGTGATGAGGACTCTGCCAGCAGCCCCCAGAGCGAGTGCTTTTCTTGTTGTCATTAGAAGGCGATGGGGACCATCAGCTATTGTTGGAGTGGCCAGATGGAGGGTGTGCCTTCTCCAGGTACCACCGTGTCACTGACACAGTGTGAGGGTGTGCCTTCTCCAGGTACCACCGTGTCACTGACACAGTGTGAGGGTGTGCCTTCTCCAGGTACCACCGTGTCACTGACACAGTGTGAGGGTGTGTTGCTGTCTCCACACAGAGCCCCTCGCCCTGGCCCATACTGGAACACCCTGGGTTGGGGCTCTTGAAGCCTCTTCCATCGTGGCCTTGAAGACCTCGTCCGCTTTCTTCTTGTGGCTAGTGGGGATTCTCAGGACGTGTCCTTTGCCCCAGCCCAGCCTCTGGCGCTGTTTGAATGACAGCTTCTGCCATCACTTTTGTTGTTTTTCCCACACACTAGGGGCTCTGGTCTAGCAGCTGGTTCCTCCAGAGACCAGAGGCAGGCTCAGAGACTGGGGGCCAGGTTGGGCTCTCAAGGCCATATATCCTGTAGGCCAAGGCCGAGGGGCATCGGCTACATTGGCTGAGAGCAGACAGGACACCTGGGCACACCTTCCTTGGCAAGCCTTGGACTGCAGACCTGTGAACTTGGAGGAGGAAGGGCCGTCCTGTGGGTTAGGAGTGCATATTCTGGCTAAGGGAGTTGAGAGCTGTGACTGCAGTGGAGTGAGATGTTAGCCCTCGGCTTAGACCAGGGAGTCCTTTCAAACCACGCAGCTCAGCAGGTGGGAACAGCAGCCTGTGGAGTGCGTTACTGTCTGCGCCAGAGCTCAGGCTAATGGCCACCAAGTGGGCTGCTGTTGAGGCATCGAGGAACACGCTGCCTCAGTTCATGCTCGACCCTCACCCACAGTCCTCTCCCTGCCTACAGAGGTCAGACCACGCACGTGGGGGGTGGGGCTGAGGCGGGATCTCCCATGTGCTCGCTCACCATCCCCCTCCGTGCTGGAATGGCAGCTTGGTGAGAGGGGAGCCTGTCTGTCTCGTCCAGGGCCGGGCTCTGGGGCCTCTGATTGAACATCGAACTCAAGCTTATAGGCACCTCCATTTCCTAAGGTTCTTGGAACCTCTGTTGCTTTTCCATCTAAAAAGTCAGGGTCATGCACCGGCTTTTGCAAGGTTATTGGAGAATCGAAGATGGTGGAAGTTCTGACCCCAAGAGGGTGCTCAGTGAGCGGCAGCCTTTGCTGTCCCAGGAGCGGGGTTTGTGGTCTCTGGGACCCCATGTGGGCTATGCTGGTCACTTGTCGCTCAGCCCAGTTTTCTCATCCACAGCAAAGGTTTAATTTCAGCTTTGCTAGGGTGTCTTGAAAGGTCTGGTGCAGCCTCGTATGTAGTAGGTGATAAATAAGTAGCGGTGTGTTGTATTTGCTGTCATTTCAGCCGACTCAGCCCCTGGGGGCTCAGGCAGTTTCAGTGATGGAGCCAGGACGAGGTGACATTGTGGTATCGTGGAAGGGCCCCGGGTGCTAGTCCTCACTGTCTTCCTCGCCTCGAACTTGAGTTTATCGTAGCAAGCCAGTGGCTGCTGTCGCGACGTTACTGCCGGAAACCACACACTGCCCCAGCGTGGTGCCCGCCTGCCTTTCCCTCTGGGGAACCTCCGGGGGCCAGAGGAAGTTCCTGTTTCAGATTGCAGGGGTCAGGGGTCAGCCTTGTGTGTTAGAGCTGTGATGGCACGTCACAGGTGACCCAGAGACTGCTGGAAAAGCTTGTCTTCCCTGCCTGACGTTTTTGGACATTACTGCATCACAAATCTCCCTCCAGTAGGGGAAGAGATGGTATTGATGAACTGTCACTGTGGTTTCTGGAGCTGGGTAGGGCAAGAGGTGATGTGTCCAAGTGGCAGAAAGGGAAGGAGAAGGAAGTGTGTAGAGTTACGTCAGATCCTTAACCTGCCTGGTGATGTGTCTGTTAGAGAGCAGAGAGCGCCCGTCTCAGCGCCCCGAGTGGGAAACACCATCTCGAGAGCCATTGAGGTTGAAGAAGGTGCCTGAGTCAGCTCCATCCTTTGGAAGCAGACAACATCTTTATTGCCCGCCCCTGCCCAGAGGTGGTGGTAGAATCTAGATTTCCTCAAACATGTGTACAAAACTGGAAGTGAATAATACCTGAATGTTGTTAATTGTTGAATGAAAGAGATAGTGAAAGAATCTTTTGGTAGGTCTCGGAATCTCTTGGTGCCTTGAAACTTGTGCTTCCTTGTCTGTTTGGAAGCAATTCACGGAGGCCCAGCCCAGAGAAAGCAGCCCCACCCTTGCAGCAAGAGCCAGAGTGGATGGCCAGGGCTCCTTAATCTGCCGTCTGGTGAGACTGAAGGGGGTTCCAGGTACATAAGGGCCAAGTTTCTGGAGGCCTCGTGCTAATGCACAGGGCTCCCATCTGGGAAGAGTCAAGGCTTCTTATTGACACTTCTCTCAAGTTCCCTGGTAACTCACGTGACCCTTATAAGCTCTGCGCCAAAGAAGTTCCCACTCAGCCGTGAAGCCCAGCTGCTGCTGGCTCATTTTAGAGAACAAGCCCAGGAAAACACACATATTGATTCTCCGCGTACATGTGTAGGAAAGCGGCTCTCTAATGCCGTAAGGCAACCTCGGTGCGCTTTCCTGCCGTGTTTGGCAGAGCGTTAAAGCAGTCTGCGCCTCCCTCCCTCGGTGGCCTTGCTCTGATAACCTCGTGTAGAGGAGATGTAGGGAGACGGGATGGAGGTGAGAAGGCAGAGTGGGGATGAGCCTCTTGTCCCCGAGGACGTGGCTGGAGGCGTGAGTGGCTGTTGAGCACACCTGGCTCAGGTCGGCTTGTTTGGGGACAGAGGCCTCCGAGGGCTCGTTCGGCCTGCAGGTTTGCTGTGCCTCTGAGAGATCTCTCGATCCTGTTAAAAACTGGATAAGACAGAGCAGGAACAGAGAAACGTGCGTTTATTAGGCACCTGTGGGTGCCAGTAACTTTCCGTACATCCTTCTCCTCGATCCTCACCTCGCCCCGCACGCTAGGTACTGTGCTCCTCCCCCTACCCAGTTTCCCAAGGTCACGTGCGTACCGGGTGTGGAGTCTGGGTGTGGACTCGGCATGTCTGTGTCCGGAACCCGTGCCCACTCTCCTGGCAGTGCTTTCCTCGGGCGGTGCCTTCTCAGGCTTGCTTCACTCGCTTACTCCTTAGGGTCTCGAGGCCCCTTGTCCTGATCCTCTCCCGATTTGGAGGCGGAGCACAGCGTGGAACGGACTCGGTGGGAAGCGCAGCAGGGCTTTAGCCACGAGCGGGCAGTGTTGGTCAGTCCGCGGCCAGCACCAAGCACCTCCTAGACCTCCCTGTGCCTGGAGCACAGACCCTCCGGGTGGAATCAGGAGGGCAGGCCCTGCCCGAGGAGCTTCCTCTGCCCGGGCCTGGAAGGGTTGGCTCGTGAGGGACACGCTTGGCCGCACTTCCCAGATGCCAGAATTTCACAGGTTCCCAGCCAGCTGCTTCAGAATAATGTGCAGGGAGATGTCCTGAAAATGCAGATTCTTGGGACTCAGGACTCTGCTAAATGCATGTTGCCTTTTTATTAGCACGATTCACACTCGTGTTCATAATAAGCACACGCACGTTGTTAGGAGCTGATGGATGAGAATTCAGCACATTGTCTCTCAGAGACTGGACTCCTTGCCACCTGAACATGCTGAACACTCTGGTTCCTACCCCAGCATGGCTCTGATTTTTTAGTCTCAGGACCCTTTGCTCTAAAAAGTTATTGAAAACAAAGAGCTTTTAAAAATTTTTTTTAGTATTAATTTTTTTCGTGAGGAAGATTGGCTCTGAGCTAACATCTGTTGCCAATCTTCCTCTCTCTGCTTGAGGAAGATTGTTGCTGAGCTAACATCTGTGCCAGTCTTCCTCTATTTTGTGTGTGGGACACCTGCCACAGCGTGGCCTGATGAGTGGTGTGTAGGCCCGCACCCAGGATCCAAACCTGCGAACTCCGGGCTGCCGAAGCCTGTGAACTTTAACCACTATGCCACCAGGCCAGCCCTGAAAAGAAAGAGCTTTTGTTTGTAGGGGTCATATCTGTCAATATTCACCATTCTTGGAAATGAAAACAAATTTTAAAAATTATTTACAATTATATTTGTATTATAGTTTCATTAAAACCAACTTAATTATCTCTTAACATAAAATACATTTGTGAAAAATATATTTCCTAAAACAACAGAATTTAGTGAGGAGAGTGACATTGTTTACGCTTTGCAGATCTCCTTAACATCTAAGTAGAAGGTTGTTGGAGTCTCGTATCTGCCCCTGTGCTCAGTCTGCGGGGATGCGTACTTTGGTGGAGGTATGTGAAGGAGATCTGGCCTCACCCAGATCTGCAGTTGGAACGGGGGTGCCTAGCAGATCCCCAGAGATCTCCTTGACGTAGTTCCTCCCGACACAGCGGGTGCCCAGCACTCCTCGTGTGGGTGGAGGGTTGGAGGAACCGGTGCTGGCTCTCCTTTAAGGACAGCTGTTGCTGCTCCCGCCTTCCAGTGTGGTGTCTCTTTGAGATCCTGATTTGAGTGCTGTTCCTCCATTTCATCACACATCTGGGAAGATTGCCCCATTTTGGTTTTTCTGGGGAAGGTTATTCGTGTCTCAGAGAAGAGGCCATTTTGCCACACACTGGGGGTGGTTGAAGGACGAAGTCTCCGATTTTCAGCAGCAGAGCTGGTTTCCTTCGAGGTGTTCTTCTTCTCCATGCCCAGTGTGGGAGGCCCACTGGCTCGAGACTGCTTCCCGCCTGGTTTCTGCTAACGTTAAGAACTTGGGCGGCCTTACAGTGCTCTCTAGGGTGCAGTGGGGCCACCATGTGCCCTGAGAGGATAAGGCCTCCGAGGTCCCAGAACAGTCCTTAGTGATTAGATGGGGTCTCCTGGGGACACTGACAGCTGCTGAGCTCACTGAGCTGCTGGGCTCTGTGGTGAGGTGCTGGGTAAGAGGTGGATTTTTCTTTTTATTGGGTAGAAAAGCTGATTTCTTGTCACGTATTTCCATCTTTCATCCAAGTGAGAAACAGGATGCTTTCCTGCCAAGATCAGGGACAAGTTGAGGAAGTCAAAGCCGTCAGACAAGACAATGAAATAAAACATGTACAGTGGCCAGGAAGAAATAAAACTGTCTTTCTATGCAGATGACATGATTATCTGTGTTGAAAAATCCTAGAGAATCAACCAAAAAACTCTTAGAACTAATAAGTGATTATAGCAAGATTGTAGGATACAAAGTTAATATATATGAGCCAGTTACTTTCCTATGTACCAGGATTGAATAATTAGAATTTGAAATTAAAAACCTAATACCATTTATATTAGCACCAAAAAACAAACAAAACAAAAAGAAATACTTAAATATAAAGCTAACAAAATATATACAAGATCTATATGAGGAAAATTATAAAACTCTTATGAAAGAAATCAAAGAAGATCTAAATAACTGTGGAGACATTCCATGTTCATGGATAGGAAGACTCAGTATTGTCAGCATGTCAATTCTTAACTTATTGATTCAGTGGAATCCCCATCAAAATCCCAGCATATTATTTTGTGGATATTGACAGAGCAATTCTAAAGTTTATATGTGGAGGCCGGAGACCCAGAAGAGCCAACACGGTATTGAAGGAGAACAAAGTTGGAGGACTGACACTCCCGACTTCCAGACTTACCAGTAAAGCTACAGTGATCAAGATGCCGCAGTGCTGGTGAAAGAAGAGACAGAGGTCAGGGGAACAGAATAGAGAGCCCAGAAACAGACCCCAGTGAGTGTAGTCAGCTGCTCTTTGACGAAAGATCAAAGGCGAGACAATGGAGCAGTGACAGTCTTTTCAACAGGTGCTGCTGGAACAACTGGACATCCACAGGCTGAACTAAAAAAAATGAATCTAGATACAGATCTTACACTTTTCACAAAAATTCATTCAAAATGCATCATAGACCTAAATTTAAAATGCAAAACTATGAAAGTCCTAGGACGTAACAGGAGCAAATCTAGCTGACCTTTGGTTTGGCAGTGACTTTTTAGATATAACATCAAAAGCATGATCTATGAAAGAAAAAGTGGATGAGCTGGACTTTATTAAAGTTATAAACTTTGGCTTTGTGGAAGATACTGTTAAGAGAATGAAAAGACAAACCGTGGAGTGGCACAAGATATTTGCAAAACGTATATCTGATAAATGACTGGTATCCAAAATATACGAAGAACTCTTAAAACTCTTTAGTAGGAAAGCAACCCAGTTAAAAAGATGGGCAAAGATCTGAACAGACAGCTCACCAGAGAAGATATACAGGTGGCAAGTAAGCATATGAGAAGATGCTCCACATCGTATGTCACCTGGGAAAATGCAAGTTAAAATAACAATGAGATACCACCACACAGCTGTGAGAATGGCCAAAATCCAGAACACCGTCACCACCAAATGCTGATGAGGATGGGGGGCAGCAGCCACCAAATGCTGATGAGGATGTAGGCAGCAGCAACTCTCAGTCACTGCTGGTGGGGATGCAAAATAGTGCAGCCACTTTGGAAGGCAGTTTGGCGATTTCTGATGAAACTAAGCGTACTCTTACCATGCTATCCAGTAATCACATTCCTTGGTATTTACCCAAAAGATGTGAAAGCTTACATCCACACAAGAACCTGTACCTGGATGTTTCTATCAGTGTTGTTCATGATTGCCAAAACTTGGAAACAACCAAGATGTCCGTCAGTAGGTGAACGAATTAACTGTGGTCCATCTACACAATGGAATATTATTCTGTCCTCAAAAGAAATGAGCTATCAAGCCGTGAAAAGACATGGAGGAGCCTTAAATGCATATTGCTAAGGAGCAGAAGCCAATCTGAAAGGCTACGTACTGTATCATTCCAACTATATGACATTCGGGAAAAGGCAAAATTATGGCAACAATAGAAAGAGAGGTGGTTCCCAGGGGTCAGGGAAGAGGGAGGGATGAACAGGTGGCATGGAGGATTTTTCGGGCAGTGAAACTATGCTGTATGGCACAGTGATGGTGGCTACATAACATTGGACATTTCTCGAAATCCATAGAATGCACAACACAAAGAGTAAACCTAATGGAAGCTATGGACTTCGTTAATAATAACGTGTCAGTATTGGTTCGTCAGTCGTAACAAACATGCCACGTTGATGCAAGGTGTTAACAGCGGGAAACTGGGTGGGAGGTGCACGGAAACTGTAATTTCAGCTCAGTTTTCTATAAACCTAAACCTGCTCTAAAAAGTAACGTCTATTAATTTACAACAAACAGAAACCAAGTAAGGTGGGCCTAGGGAAAGAGCTGTGCCGTCGGTCATAATCTTGAGATAGAGGCAAACGGATTTGTCCTTTCTGCCGAGTCTGATTTTCCTGGCAGCACAGAGACGGGAGAAGAGGGGTGTGCTGAGTCCAGCGGTTGTCGTATAGGCCCGTCCCTTCACCAGCCTCTGTTGAAAGGCTGGCTTGTCCTGGCGTCAGGCGCCTCCTGCAGGTGGGGTTCCTGGTGGGCGTGGCCCGGCCCTCAGGCCTGAGCCTGGAGATCATAGGACTTCTGTGCCTGCTGATTTCCATTTTGGCGGAAGCAGAGCCATTCCTTGACCAGGGAGACCTAAGGTGGGAACCTGTCGTGTCTTGGTGAGCTTCCCAGCCCCGGTGTGACGTCAGCTCCTGGAGCTGGGGTGGGAGCACTGGCATCGTCCAGTAAAGGAAGCCCCCAGAGGAGTGAGGTATGTGGGAAGGGACGTGCCTGGGCTGCTCTGCAGTCACCGCAGATCAGAAGCTGGGGTCCCAGCCGGAGCAATCATGACTCTTCCAGGCCACGTATGTGAGCACATTTGTGAGATGAGCTCGGAGCCTCCAGCAGCGCTGCCCTCATCTCTGTGCACAGTGTCCCCGGGGACAGAGCTCAGCAGGGAAGGAGAAATGGAACTTTGAATTTCAAATTGGTTTAAATTCCTTTCAATTTAACAATCTCGACTGTTCCTTGTCTGTTTCTGTTGGAGAGCCAAGGATGTTCAGTATTCTCTCATTTCTATGCTCTGCTAATTTTATTGTCTTTCCATATTTTCTTGCCATAAATGTAACAGATTTTATTATGTTTAAACCATTTTTAATATAGCCTCTCATAAAAAGCCAGGGAAATGAGGGGCATTATGCCTTTCCAGCCCTCAGAACACTTGTCTCTTCCATTTTAAGCATTTGGGCCAGGACCGCGCTGGAGCCTTCCTGAGGTGCCCCTCGCACCCTGGCCCCCACACGGGTGTCTGCTGTGTGCAGTTGGCCAACTGTGGGGACCCGGCAGAAGCCCATAAGCTGTTTTCCACTTCAGAAGCTCACAGGGCAGCAGCATAGACCAGACGCACCTGTGCAAGCTCACGTTTGCAGAGACGGGAGTTCCAGGGAGGGCTGGCTCGCCCCGCTGACCTGTTAGGGCCCGAGGTTGTGGGGCTCCCAGGCTCCTTTCTCAGATGTCTGGTTCGTGTACAGAGAATCGCGTCTTAGTTCCGATGCCCCTGGGTGAGATGCGAGTGGTCCTCAGCTCTGTTCGCGCACGCACCCCTTGCTGGACTCTGTCTTGGAGGAGGCTCCTCCTGCGTGGGGCTGCACGGGAGAGGAGAGGGCTCTGGCTGGGAGACAGCCTTATCCCCTGGGTGGATCTCGGCAAGTCCCACACGCTCCTGGCCCCAGAGCACGGTGGCTGCAGTGTGGGAAGCACCTGGATGCCGCCTACACGGCACAGGTCGGGGCTCTGGGGCTTCTCCTCAGGTGAGCTCTGGTGGCCGGGCCACATCATCCAGGAGAGTTGTCCCACGAGGATGTTTTGTGTCAGTTTCATGATCTATTTAAATACCCATGACTTTTGTGTAATTTACTCCATAATATATCTTAGTGTTAATTATAAAATACCTTCAAAAATTAGTTTCCAGTGAGTAACTGTGGCCGTCCAGGATGGTGCTGCATTCAATACGCAAGTGCACCTCACGGCGCCCTGAAGCCCTGCCAGCCAGGCCACAGGATGGGCCATCTTGCGGGGGGTTTTTCGTTTTCTCCATGTCCTGACAGCTCAGCTCTGCTTGCTGTGTCCATGCCGGCTCCATCGAGGTCTTGGGCTTTGCAGACCGAGTTGGGGGTCTGGGGCTTCCAGGACCCAGAGGAGGAGCAGAAAGCAGCCAGCCTGATGCTTAGCGAGCACATTGGTGCCCCCGTGGCCTGCCTCGTGCTGGCCTCTGCTGGCTGTGTGAACACCAGCAGGCTGTTGACATGGTCAGCACTGTGGAGCTTGTGGTCCAGTCTGATGTCCCCAGGTGCCTACTGTGGGGAGAGGGCCAGAGCCCCCAGTAGCAACAAGAGTCAGCGGAGGGCAGGGGGCACGCTGCTGGGGTCTCACTGAGGGGACTGGGGCTGCAGCTGCACCTTGGAGGCTGAGCAGTGTTGGGGGAGAGCGTCAGCAGGACTGACCTGCTGTCTCTGGGCCCTGGACGCAGAGCCTGTCTTGCCCGTGGAGGCCTGTGCACTGACATGGGACACTGCGTTGGTGTGGAGGGTCGTTAAGAGGCAGCAGTGTCCTTTGCCTCGTGGCACCTGCTCTCTCTTGGCCCTGGGCTCACCCTCCTGAGGTGAAGAGTTTTCTTCATTCCCCTGCTGGGCCCTGATTCTCTGAGAGGACAGGTCAGAGATGCGGCCGTTCTCTGAGCCCCTGTGCCTGCCGACCCTGCTGCCCTGTGATGGGACCTGGCGGAGGCTGTCAGCCTGGGCTGGGGGCCATGGCGTGAGCTCCCTTGTCGCCCTGCAGCCTTCTGTGGCCCCCATGTCCATGCATGCAGAACTAACTCCGGCTGTTCCCCGCCGCGGGCAGAGCAAGCAGCGGGTCCCGCCGTGTGTGCGCTTTGTTCATCTTCCCCCTGTGGAGAGACGAGTGTGTCTGCCCCATCAGACCCTGACCTCTGAGCACACGGGATTACCACCCATGTGTTTTCCACCCATGTGAGAGGAAGCACCTAGGGCTTCATGTTCTGGAGGTTCTTTATGACTTGACCTGGAGAAACAAGTTTCCTCAGCATCCTGGTCATTGGCAGGTAGTGAGTCCGATGGCCATGGAAGGGCTGTTGCAGGCAGGAGTGGGTGCCGATGGGAGCCCCTTGGAGCCCTTGGAAGAGAACCCACAGTGTCCTGCAGAGAGAAGCCGTTTGTTTGCACACCTGTTCAGACCCTCAATTTTCAGTCAGGCTTCCCCGGTGGCGGGTGGCCTCTGCCTTTGGTCCTTTTGTTTGTTTGCCGCCCCTTCCGCCTGCCCCACCCCGCATGTCCGTCCCAGCCCTGCCTTGGAGGTGCAGTGGGTCTCTGCCAGCTCGCTGCTTCTGCAGGGGGTCCTGCTGGCCTGTCACAGACACAGTGCCCCTGAGTCCCTGCTGTCCTCAGCTGTCCAGCCGAGTTCCCCCGGCCCTGGGCCCAGAAGGAAGATCAGAATGCTGCCTGCCCGGAATCCAGTTTCGCCCTCTGCAGGGGCCTCTCCCCGTCTCCACCGAGAGCCTCTTCTGAAAGCTGGCAGGTGTGGGGTCAATACGATGCCCTGCTCTGGCCCATCGGTCAGTGCCAGGCAGCGCTCTTCCCTCTCCTGTGGTCCTGGACACCTGATCAGCATGGCCTGGGAGGTGAGGCCACTCTCCCGCTGGCATCTGCTGGTTTCCCTCCTCGCTTCCCACAATAAGTTCACCCGTGACCGGCCCGTGGACGGAGTCCAGCTGGGGAAGGAAGAGTGGGCTTCAGTGCACTTGAGGGTAGAATGGTCGGCTCCTTCTGGGGCCACAGTGGACAGGGGTCCTGCTATGGCCAGGAGAGTCAAGTGGCCAGACGCACTTGAGGGTGCAGGCAGGTCCAGGTGGAGCTGGCTGGAGGCCTTCCCAGCAGCTGCCTGTGCTGCTCCCGGCATTCTGGGGACAGAGGGGCTTTAGTGCCGGGCAGTCAATCCCGCTGGTGGCACAGGGAGTTGTTCGGAGTGACCGTGCTGGGGCTCCTGTTGGCCAAGACCCCATGATGGCCAAGGCTCCAGGCTAAACCCTCGGCTTTCTCTCTGACAGAGGTTAATTGTGTTTTATTGTTTCTAGCTGGTCTGCATGTCAGGCCCGACCTGAGCAGCGTCCACACAGTGCTCTCTGTTAAGGACTCTGATTAAGTGGCTGCTGTCAGAGAGGTTTCTGTGACATCGACGGGTCACGCAGAGCTGTGCTGAACCATCGTTTTCTCCAAACAGCCTTCATAGCTTTTCTTTTTGTGCCCCCTTTCCTGATGAGTGGATTGTTTATGAGAGTTGAACACCTTGGTCTGGATGCTGACGTGGCCTCCCCCACATCCAGCCACCAGTCCCGAGAGTGACCATTGTTGCATTCCAGACAGCAGCCTGGCCCCTGGGACTCGGCTGACGTCTCTGCCAGTTTTTAAGCAGAGCCGTTTGGTGAGATGAGCAGGGCTTATGGCTCCAGGGGGTGGCTGAGCTAGCTGATGACAAATGCAGTTCAGTTACAGAAATGTTGAATAATTAGTCTGGGACCAGAGAACTATAAAGAATATATGCAGAGTGGAATAATCATCTGGCTTCATGAAAACCAAATTGATTTAGGAGACTCGGGGAGCATTCCAGCAGCTTTCAGAGCACTGCTGGCGGATAAGCCAGGCCGGCTCTTTGGACCAGACCGGATATTGAATTGACTGTGAATTGCGGCGGCCTTGGTCCCTTCTTGTGCTGGTGAATATGATGAAGGGTGCACTTGTGTGTGCAGTGCCCATCGTGTGTCAGGAATGGATGGGCGTTGGTTGTGGTGATCCTGGCGGTGCCGGGAGTGGAGTGCCTACCTGCCTCCGCTTCAGGCGCGGGCCAGAGAGCAGAGGGCTCCGCCTCACGGTCAGGAACCCCGCCAGGCCGGGTCCAAGGCTGTCCACTCTCCCTCTGTCCTGAGCTCTTGACCGCCACTCCCAGTGCTGGTGGCGTCCTTGAGGGTGGTGGTTTTGTGGGGACCAGCACCCTCCAGACTTCACTGTCCCCGATGGGCTTTTTTCTTGGCCCAGCTCCATGGGAATGTGGCACTGAGATCCACAGTGACCAGCCTCTTGTCCCACTTCTCTCCAGAGTGGAGCGGGCTTGGTGGCTGTGCTGTTGCAGACACAGTGGTGTCCCTTGTGGCCTCAGGCCCCTTGTAATTGAGGGCTCCAGAGCTCCCCTCCGAAACCGAACCCTGTTCTCTTCCCAAGCTCCTCTCGGGCAGGCAGTGCTGCTGCCACTCCCTGCCTCAGCTAGACCACTAAGGGCTTTTCCTGTCCCCCCTGGCCCTCCTCCTCCTGTGGTGCTGGTTCCTGAGCACTTCTCTCCTCGGCCGCCTTCCCGGTCTGTGCACCACCCCGGCCCGGCCGCCCTTCTCTCTTTCCTGGAGCTCCTTGCCTCCACATCGTAGTCAGAGGGATCTGTCTGAAAGGCGCTGGACGTCGCTGTTGTCTCTGCCTCGCTTTGGGATAGAGCCCAGGCCTGCCTCCTGCTGGGCTCTCCCTTCCTGCCCCTTGGCCTTGTCCTAGCTCCTACTCTCCATGCTCCCAGAGCTCCCTCCGCGTGTCCTGTGACACCTTCAGAAACCATCTCTTGCCTGTATCTGTCTCCCACTACACTGTCAGCATGGAGGGAGTGGGACTGTCCTCTCTGTAGTCTTCCCACGATGGCCGAGGTTGGGGGAGCCAAGGAGCCCACTCACGTTGGCACTGAGTGCACATCTGCTGGAACAACGGAACCACCCTGTGGCCTGTGCTCTGACAGATGTTTAGTGGCAGCACAGGTGACGCTTGTCCCCAAGGCAGGGTCCATGAGAGACACCTGGAGCAGGGATTCACATGTCCCGTTCCCAGTTGTTTTTCCTGTTCCCTGGAGATGGGCGCTCGGGCATGCCTTTGCAGTGCGTGCGTCGTTACTCAGATCGACGGCTTTATTACAGGTCCTCAGTTTTAATTCACCATTTGTCTGCAATGCCCTATTAGATGTACAGCAACACAATTTATCAGCTGGTTCTCCTGGCATTGGGAAGCTGGGTTGTTTATTCTGAGGTCTGTGGTTTCTAATGAAGCTCGAACCAGAGGCGGACAGTGCAGTTGCCAAGGCGACTTGTTCTGCGTGGGGCTGACGATGGGTGAACACCGCGCCGAGCGTTGATTTCACAGCTGCCGTGCAGGAGTTCCTCAGCCTGTGTGTTTGAAGACTGAGTGGCAGTAGCAGGCAGTCCTTGGAGTCGGCCTTGGGTCTTCTCACGCTGGACTCCAGAGGAGAGCTGTGCCTGGTGTGTGCTCGCACGGCAGAGCCCTGAAGGGTCCACACGCACAGGAGGTGGCCGGGACGGCTTTCCATCTTTGTTTCGAGTGACTCTTGAGGGCACGCTTAATGTGACCCCCTGTCGGGTCGGGGCTGCCCCTCGCTCCGTTCCTCACCCACTCGCCCAGCTCGTGAGGGGCGGGCACTCCTACTGTCCAGGGCCCTGCAGCGTCCCGGTGTGTGTGCTCTACGGCGTGGGGTTCCTGCCCCATCCTGTGTCTCTGCTCCCCACTGTGTGTGTGTCTGTGGGGCCTGGCTCTGCCTTTATTGGAAAATGCACTTGAAGCTGTCCATTTTCTGTCCTCTTTTAGGTCCAGTCTCATTAATTTTTGCATCAGTGAACTGGGAGCGCCTGAGAGTTGCTTTTTGTAGGAGTTGGCCAGTGGACCGCCCTGTAAGCCCTTACTTTAATTACGCCACCAGGTCTTTGCAGTTACCCTGGGCCCTGGCAGAGAGGGTGCTGTCCCCCCACCTCACCGAAGAGGAACCTGAGTGCGGTGACTTCCCACAGTGCACCTGGACTTCTGTCCTGGCACAGCACCGCCTGCCCCGGCCGGAGCTCCGTTTCCTGGGAAGCAGCACAGGGACGTCGTTCCTTCTCCAAGGGACTGGCTGGCCGCCACTGGCTTTTCTCATCCACAGCACCACAAATGTCAGCAGGCAGAGGGACAGCGGGCTGGGTGCTAATTGGCTGCTTCTTAGAAGCTGAGTGCTGGCTCACTTTTAAATAGATGCTTTGAGCTGACTTTTCAGGCAGTCTGTTTTCCTGAGATTTTAAGGCTGGACAAATGTCAAGACTCTTTCTTGATATTATCTCCTTCGTTTATTTTAAGAGCTGCCAGTGAAAGACCCCAGGCAACCATTGGATGGGAACCAACCCGGTCTTAAAGCAGTGTCTGGAGGACTTGCCTCGCTCAGCCTCGGGGCTTCTGAACATGCTTTCTCTCCATCTGGGTGGGGATTAGCGGCATCATCATCTCCTGCACAGAGACTTTCAGAAACCTCAAACCATCTCCTCGCCAATTAGGAGCTGCTCACCTTGGTGGGGTTGTCGCTGGGTTGTTAGCCAGAGCGGTTCCTTGGCTTGCCTGGACGGATGAGAACTTATATAAGTATGCGGATGGTGTTTTGAACTTCGTGTCAGAAGTCTTGTCCTGAACATACAGGGGCTCTCACTTAAGTGATTTGGAGGAGGCATCATCTCCTGGTTTTCTGAAATGTCATCGGGTGAATACCTGGTGCCAGTGGTCAGAGTGAAGGCCTCTTACAAGCTGGGCTGGGAGTGGCTCATGCTAATGGGGTCTGCCCACCCAGGTCTGCCCCGTTATCTGGGAGTAATTGTAAGGAGCACTGAGCCCATTTCCGCCGTGTTGGGTCCGTGTTGACATCTGCCTGTCACTGGCTCTCCTGGCCTCCCACAAGCCCTGCATGTCCAGGGGCTCATGCAAGCACTGAGGGTCACCAAGACATCTGTGCAGGTGACCTTGCTGCCTCATTACCTGGGACACGGCCTCTGGTCTTTTCCGGGGTGTGACTGCCGTCCTCTCAGCCTTGTCCCTCCCCCTCTCCTCCCATCCCGCCCTTGCCTGTGTTCCGGCCTCAGGCATTTCTGCCCTGGGGCCCTGTCCCCCTCGGCTCTGCATCCAGCCACTGGGGGGATTTCTGAGGGTAGATTTGCTCTACCTCAGGACCTCTGGGGTCTGAGACCTGGGTCTGTAGCCGACTTTACTGTCCTTTGCCTGCAAGCCCTCAGGGTTGGACTTGACCGTTCTGTGACAGGCCGCTCACCTGTGAGAGGTGGACACTCCTAGCAGCTCTTAGGGTTGTCGGAGGGTTCGCGTGTCAGTTCATGTGAAGCACTCAGCAGGGCGCCTGCTTGCTTCATCCTCGTGGTCACCGTCACGGGTCTCTGCTCAGGGCCTCCGCAGCAGCGGTCGCTTCGTCGCCAGCCTTGCCGCGCGTGTCCAGCTCATGGCTGGGGCGGGCGGTGCTCTTTGTTCCCCCTCAGTGCTGCCTTCTCCTCCCTCTGCTTCTCTTCTCTCCTGGGCAAACTTCAGCCCGTCCTCCGTCCTCAAGTCACCCTGAAACGTCCCTGCAGAGGAGGTCCCTGCCTCCACCAGGCAGAGTCCTGGTGACACATCTCGAGGGGAGGTGCCTCTGTCATGCAGTGTTACTATATTGAACAAAAGAAGGCTGCCTTCCCTCTGGACTGTGGTTGCTGGATTCAGAGACACTGCCCCCTGTTCTTGTGTGTATGCCATGGCCCCCTGTGCAGCACCCAGCACCCTGCATAGTACCCAGCCCAGCACTCAGCACCCTGCACAGCACACAACACAGAACCCTGCACCACATCTAGCACGGCACCCAGCACCCTGCACAGTACCCAGCATAGCATCCAGCATTCAGAGTGAAGAAGTGATTTGTGAGTGAGTGGAGGGTCAGGGCAGGGCCTGGTGTGAGTGATGCTGCTGCTCAGTGATTTTCTTCCCTCTTCCTGGGTGAGGGTCTGGATAACCTGCAGCCTTCTGGGTGCTGTCAGGCAGTGTGGTGCGTGAGGACCTAGCGTGTCTGCACCAGGGAGGGGACCCCCAGTTCTGCAGCTCTCGGGAAGTCTGGAGGTCCTAGACCCATCTAGACCCAGCCGAGCTGGGGATTTTCGCAAGCTCATCTCTGCCAGGGCTCCTTGGTTCTGCCCTACCCCCTGGCAGTCTGCTCTGCTTGGTCTGCTTGCACTTGGCCTCCACAGGCCCTTGGGCGCTCCTGCCTGTCCACTTCTCAGGGCAGGCAGATCTTCCCACCAGCCCTTCTGCAGGCCCCTCATGCCCTGTTGGCTTCCTCAGCCTTGGAGCTGTCAGCAGTGGGGGGCCTCCTGACGTGGCAGCTGTGGCCTCATGGAGTTGAGGCACTGTGCCCACAGCGCAGCTCTCTCTTCTCAGTCCTCCATGTACATTTTGTTTAAGAAAGAGGGTCTTTAGAGCCCTTGTCCCCATGGAGTTTTGGGAGAGTAGGCAGGCCTGTCTGGTCGGGCCTTCTTCCTCCCGTGTCATGCCTGTGGTTCTGCTTCCAGGAGGTCCTGGCACTGTTGCCCTGATGGCCTGCCTGGCGTGCGCTGTCCATGGGTCCCGAGGCCCTAGTCTGCCCTCCACTGCATTGCTGCTCGGTGGGGCGTGTGAGCAGGGGCCACAGCCGGGCCTTTGTGGTAGCTGTATAGCAGGACGTCATAGGGCATCGTTACCATGAGCCTGTGTGGGACTGGCCCAGGGTCATCTAGCCTAGCGCTGGGTCATCCACCTGCTGCCCTGTCAAATCCTCATTGGCTCCAATTGGGCAGTTTTTTTCTGTTTTGTGATGCCTTTTTGGGTGAGGTGAACTGGCCCAGGGCCTCCTCTGAGTGACTGCCCTGGTGGGCACAGGTGAGTGAGTGGCTGGTAGCCACATCATGCCTTTTTGCCTGAGAGCTGGCTCCCCACTTTGACAGGGGATGGTGGAGTCGGCAGCAGGAGAAGACAGCTGAGCCTGCATTCAGGTCAGTCCAGCTGGCAGCCTTAGGGACTGGCAATGAGTCAGGTGGACACTCAGCACCTAGAGGCCAGGAGCCTGGTCCAGAGCCAGCGCAGCTGGTAGCGATCCACCCAGCTCTGGGTGGCCTGTGGAGAGCCGGGGCCCGGCAGCGGGGCCTTGGCTTGGGCTCCTGGCGGTGAGCGCCTGTGTCCCCGCTCAGAGCAGACCGCTGGGCCTGGCCGCAGGTTGCTTCCTGGCTCTCAAGGCTGGTGAGTTTTCCAGGCTGGGCCGGGCTGCCCCCTCGCAGAGCCACAGGTGTGACCTTCCGGCTCTCTGCGTCCGTTTGTGCCTTAATGGAGGGCCATGCAGGGCACGGGCTTTCTTGAAGTAGCTAAAAAGCTTTTGCCAGAGAAACAAAGGGTGCTGACTAATTGGTGGCTTTATTTATTCATTTCTGGGCTGGATGGCAAACAGCTTTGCTTCTCGGCTCAGCAGGAACAGAATGAGAGCGCTTGCCTGATTGATTCCTTACCTGCAGGGGCGACGGCTGGATGGAGTCGATCGATTTGGCACCTCCTGCAAGACACACTCTGAAATAGGCTTAATTGCCTCAAGACCAGCTTCCTAGCACCAAGTGTCCCCATAAATCTTTGCTTGCAGTTGTCGCTCAGCTCAGGCTGCTGCCTCCCCTGGGAATGAAGTCTCTCCCCAGTGTGTGTCCTTGAAGGAGCCAGGCTCCTGCTGGCCACAGCTTCATCTCTGGCCCAGTAAACTGCCAGGAACACCCGGCGGGTTAGGTAGTGTCTCCTGGTTGTAAGAGAAGGAAGCCCAACTGTAACCAACATAGGCAAATGCAGAATACGTCACCTCTGCCAGTGGCTGGGAAAATGGGTGTCGGCCGCAGTCACAGACCCAGGGCAAAACCGTGCCCCTGCCTCTCCACTCTGCCCCTGCTCGGGCTCACTTGCCATCAGGCTTTTCCTGTGCTGACCAGTTGGCTCTGGTGGCCCGGAGCATCTGTTCTGGGGTTGGTTACTGAATTTCATTCCAGTCCCTGAGCTGGTGCTGTCTCGTGCTGCCCCTGGAGCCCGTTTCAGCAGACAGGGATGGGGCATCCAGACTGTCCATCTGGTTTTACGTGCTTGCCCCTGTGGTCAGGGCATGATGGGCAGACAGTCCCATGGGAACTGGAGAGAACAGTGGATGGCCAGTTCCCCATCAGACAGGAGTGCTGGAGACAAAAGGGACTGTTGCCACACCAGCCTGTGCTTGATGGATGCGAGGCTCCGGATTCTGCATGTCCGAATGTGAGTTCTATCTCAGCCTGTGCCAGCTGTGACTGCTGTCTTTTAGTGACTTTTACTTTCTTCATCTGTGCAAGTGGGGCTCACGTGCCTGCCCTGACCGGCCAGGCCTCCCTGGAGGCTCATGGACGGGGCTGCTTGGTTTCCTGGGGGTGCGCTTCCTGTGGGGCCCAGCCCCCTGTGCCCGGGCACATCACTGCTGGCTCTCAGCTGACTGGGGCAGTGCCCGGGTGTGTGGTGCCAGGACTCGGTGATTAGATTTTAAGTGACAATTATCAAATAGCTGGGAAATATTACTTATTTTAGCGTATAAGATACAGGGAGGTGTGTAAAGTGGACAGGGTTCCTGGGCAGCTCTGAACTTTTACCACCTGTGTAGCCTGCGCTCCCTTTGAGCTTTAGAACACTCCCAGTCCTGGAGTGTCCCTCGTGCCGCTTGCTCTGGCACGTGTGGAAGGAACCACTGCTCTGCCTCCCGGCCCTGGAACCCCTCGTGCCCCTTGCTCTTGCACATGTGGAGGGAAGCACTGCTCTGCCTCCCAGCCCTGGAGCCCCTCATGCCCGGTGCTCTGGCATGTGTGGAGGGAACCACTGCTCTGCCTGCTCCTGGATGAGGCACACTGAGGAAATCGCGTGTTTGGGCTGGGACTTTGACCTCATCCTGATGGCTCGGAGCGGGATGAGATGCGAAGTGTCCTGAGGCCCAGTAGGCGAGAGTCTTCTTGTAGTCCCAAGGGACCCGTCCCTTTGAGATTCCTCAACTTCCCTTCCGTCCGAACCAAGGCTGTGCAGCTGCAATGATATATTTGTATATTTTCTATTTCTCATTTGATTATTTAATTAAAAATTAAACAGTAGAGGGGCAGGCGTGGTGGTGTAGTGTTTCTGTTTGTACACTTCACTTTGGAGGCCTGGGGTCCACGGGTTCAGATCCCGGGTGCAGATCTATGTGCTGCTTATCAGGCCATGCTGTGGCGGCATCCCACATATAAGATAGAGGAAGACTGGCACAGATGTTAGTTCAGGGCCAATCTTCCTCACAAAAAAGAAAAAAAAAACCCAGTTGAAATTACTCCTTATTCCACCATTTTAGTTGATGCATAATGTAAGCTGGTGGCAGTTCTGTCCTTTTAGTGTCACCCACTAGGGCCATCTCTTTTAACAACTCAGGATTTTTTCCCAGACTTTTCCCTCAGTTTTTATCTATGTGTATACCCGTGACTCTCCCTGCCTGTCTCTGCCCCATCTACTTCTGTCTGTCTGTCTGCACAGATCTGTTTGTCCCTGTGGCACTGGCCCGTGGCAGGCAGTTGGCTCAGTGCTCAGGAGAGAGCAGGAGGGTCCCTGCCTTCGTGGAGCTCCCAGGCTGGCAAGGGAAGCAGGACGGAGACCTTGGTCAGGCTTCAGGAAGGTGCTTCTCCCCCACAGGTGTCTCATGCAGGCTCTCGGGCAGGCTCTGGGGCCCGTGGCCGGTGGTGTTGGGCCCACGTGGCTCTGGCACCTCCCATGGGCCATGGTTCTTGGACTGCTCTGTTCCACAGCATGATCCTTTGCCTGGTCCCTGCATGTCGTGCTCAGACATGCTTACCCTGAAAGCCAGAAGATAAATGAATCAGCTCGTGAGCTTCCCGCGTGGTGCTGTGAAACTGCCAGCCCCACGTCGGGCGCGCCAGGCAGGAGGGTGCGTGCTCCCTGGCTCTGTGGACTAAATGTGTGTGGGTTGTTCACAGCCTCCTCTCATCTCCACTCTCCCTCAGAGCCGCCAGTGGGGCTGGAGAGCGTGGGATGTGGGGATGCAAGGCCGCGCACCTCAGTGGAGGAGCTGATGTGGCTCACTGTGCACCGTGGCTCTTTCACTCCGCGGGGCCTCGTCCTCGTAGCTGCTCCCAGCGCCCGCACTTAATGTGAAAACAGAGATTGCTGATCCATTGTGGACAAACTCACCGTGAGATCTCCAAGCTGGAAGGACCTTCAGAGCTGTCTGGTCCAGTTGGTCCCGGACACGCCATGATGTGGTCCCTGCCCTCAGGGAGCCTGCAGTCTGGAGTGTCCCGTTTGGCCGGTGCAGATGCTTCTTGCAGGAGCCTTGTGATCACCTCTTGTCTAGTCTCGCTTTGAAGCCCCCCAGACAGGGAATGTTTGTGCCCATCTCAATACCATGTCATGTAGCTGCATGTTTCTGTGAACGTGTCCCGACGAGGGGCTCTGCTTCATGCCCATCCCGCTGCTAGACCGTGTGCTCCACGCCAGAGGCCGTTGTGCTCTGTGCTGAGCCCCCATCACTGGTCCCTGTGTCGGGCGCATGGTCCGTGCGCTGCAGCATTGGGTGAACGAAGGAAGACCCCTTCCTTCTCTGTCCCCAGAGGCCGCACAAACCAGGTTGACCCTTGTCCAACTCTAGCCCTGGAGAAGCCGGAAGGCAGCATCTCTGAGACCCACTACTGTTCTCTTCGGGTTCCAGGCCCTGGCGCGTCCATGCAGGGTGGTGGTGAGGCTGTGTTCTTCACCTCTGTCCCTCCTTCATCCTTGCCTTTCCTGGTATGTGCTCCTGTTCACAAGTCTCTCTTGGGATGACGCGCCAAGGTAATTGTAATGTTTTGTGTTTTAGAAAAGCCTTGGCTTTGTGTTGTTGGGGAAACAAAGTTATGGAAGACACAGCTCCTGGCGTTGAGTGGGCTTCTGAACACCATTCTCATAAACGGCGCAGAAAGCCAGGCTGAGGTGGGGGAGGGGCAGGCCCTCCTGCACTGGGGGTTTTGCCTAGGCATCTGGAAGCCCCGCCCACACTGCAGGCACCTCCTCCCAGTCTGAGAGGCAGGAGGACCCCCGCGCATGGCCTGTCCGTGTCTCCGTGAAGACTTAGACACCTAGCGGTGCTGATTCCGAGCCCTCCTGGTGCTTTGTCGACTTGCATCAATGCGCAACACTGGTGGACCACGGACTTGTTGTACTTCAGAGGACATTGTGGCTAGAATGGGGAGGGCTGCCCCCTGGGAGCTCTGACTTGATTTTCAGCCTGGGAGGAAGTTATGGAGGAGTTTCCAGAGGAGGGGTAACGTGATCAGAACTCTTCTTTATTCCTAGGTGTTGTTTGCTATAACATACAGGGTAAGTTTTTAGGGTGAGAGTTAGCCAGTGGGAAATCAGTGTGAGAGAGGTGGTGGGTGGGGATCAGACGGACCTAAGGAAACAGTCCTGGTGGTCCAGTGATGGGGTGGGGCCGGGAGCACGGCGCTCGGGCTGGGCAGGCCGTGGCAGCTACCGTGGGAGAGGGCTGGGAACAGGGGGCTCTGGGGCATCGGGATGCCTGTCGAACCCGTATGGTTGGAGGTGCCTTTAATCCAAAGACCTCGGGAGGAGGGGCAGGCTTGCCAAAGGCCTAGGGCTGCATTTGGGGTGTGGAGACTCAGATGCCTCTGTGGCCTTCCAGGAAAGAGGCCAGCGGAAATGAGAACACTCAGGCGGCATCAGACCTGGGGCTGGAGAACAGTTTGGGGCTCCTCTGCCCAGGGCGTTGATGGTGCCCCCTCGGAACGGTACAAGAGGAGGTGGGGTGAGGAGGGGGTGCTGAGCACAGCACTCGGGGAGCACGCTTCTTTACAGGGGGGACGAGGCCCCTTGGTCAGGGTGCTCAGAAGGAGGACGAGGAGAGCACCGAGGTGTGGATGCCGCTGAGGAGAGTGGGCTGGAGCACAGATGTTGTGGTTGGGCCTGCCGGCGTGGGCCTCTCTTCCCCATGCAGTATCCTGGATTTCGGGGTACACTGTTACTCAGCCCAGACCACCTTGCGAATCTCCACCCCTTGTCCTTGCATTGACCCCCACAACTGACTGCTGTGTACAGGCCCAAGCTTGGGTATGTGTCCTTCCCACAAGCTCAGAGGTCTGAGGGAGCTGTAGACTGGGGCCACCCATGACAGGGCCCAGGGTCGTGAATCAAAGGGCCGCTTGGAGGGGCATCTTCGCACTTTGTCCCAATTAAATGTGTGTGCTCTGTAACACCCTGCCTGCAGCGTCCAGGCGGGAGGAGGAGAGCTCTCGCCTCATGCCCAGCGCCACGTGGATTGTGGTCAGGGAGGATGGGAGATGGACCCCGGCGGTCCAAGGGCACACAGTCTCTGCCCAGGAGCTTCTCCCGTCAAAGAACCAGGGACAGAGGGCACTTGTTGGGGTCCCTTGTTTTGATTTTTCAAACGGGGAGAATGGGGAGGAGAAGGAGGGAGGTTTGGGCAGGAGAAATGTCAGAGTAGATTCAACGCGACAGAAGTGGACCTTGGACCCCTGGTGTGAACTCCCTTCCGTTGTAGGAGCACTGCCTGCCAAGAGCCACGGGAAGCCTCCCCTTGCAGCCCCGCAGACGTGTGGCTTTCCTTGCCAGCCTCTTAGTTGTCAGTGCAGGAGTTTGTAAAGCAGCCCTTTATGCTGACAATGTTTCTGGGTGGCTGGTTGCTCAGGTGAGCGCCCTGGGGTCTGGGGTCTTGAACAAGGACTTTTCAGCCCCAGTCTACAAAGAGATGGCACATGCATGAAAGGGAAACTGTCTCTTCTAAAAATAAGACCCAATCCATGCAGCAGCAGAACTCCAGATGCCGCATCTGTGGGGCTTCGTTTAACCCGTAGGTCCGACACTGATTTTGCAAAGGAAGTGCTCAGCCCATGAGAGCACTGCTCCAGGAGGAAGGTCTGGGCGCAGCCTGCTCCCAGAGGTCCACTGGGGACATAAAAGGTAGAGGCCAGGGAGCAGCAGGAGTGACTGGATGCTCCTTCCAGAAGCAGAAACCTGTTGGGGAAGGGAAAGTCTGAGTGAGGCTGAGAGGGAAGCTTCTGTGTCTTTGCTCTGCGTCACTTGTTCCAGGAAGCCTAGACTTTGAGGGCCAACACTCGGCCCCTGTGACTATCCACACGTGTCTCTTGGGGCTGAAGTTACTTGTGTACAGAGAGAAGCCACGCTTGTCGGGAGGGGGGTGGCCTCTGCTGCGTGCAGGTCAGACCAGGGGCCGTGACTTGCCCCTGTGTGTTGGGTGCAGGCCAAGTTCCGGGAAGGGGCTCCAAAGAGTCGAGGCTGGCTCTGTCCTCTGGACACAGTCCAGCTCATTCCAGGCAGGGGCGGGCAGGCTGAGGTGGGTGTGCAGGAGTGGCAGGCTCTCTGGTCTAGGGGTGTGCTGGGAACCCAGGCAGGAGGGGGGTCTGAGGGCCACTCAGTGCCCTGGAGTCAGGTAGTGTGGTCTCCTCCTGGCTCCTTGGAGCTGCCTCCCAAGGGCACTGGGAGGTGTTTGGGGGACTTGAGGGGCTGTTGCTTTCCATGGGCCTGAATGTCCTGCAGCTCCTGGGACACCGTGCATCTAAAGGAATCACTGCACCCTGTTGATGGCAGGCATGACATGCTTGGGGCCTCTGCGTGTGCTTCTCCTCTCGGCCAGGGTTCTCCCCTCGCCTCCCCATCACCTGACGTGGCAGCTGCCCGCCTGCTACGGTCGTGACTCCTGGAGGGCAGAGTCGCACCTGTGTGTGAGTTTGGGCAAGGGTTCGCCTGGATTGGGGAGGCACCCGGGGGTAGGGGTATTGTGGGGACCCCCCAGGGAGCTCTGTGGAGGCAGCAGCAGTTTCCCTCAGACCCTTGGCTCCTCCAGGACGAGTCTGGCTTATCAGGAAGGAGAAGCCCAGCTCCAGGGGCTGATGGGGCTGATGGGGGAAGCCTCTGCTCATGCTGCTGCAGACCGATCTCCAGCAGAGGCTGCAGTGCCGGAAGCAGAGCCCCAATGCCCGTGTCCCGCTGGTCTGAGCCCCACAACGGTCAGGCCTCCTCTTCGGGCAGTGCGGGTGCCGTTCCTGCCTGTGTGCTTTCTGGCAGGAACCTGTCACTACAAATACTGCTTTGTTGCCGACAGCAGTCCTCTCTACCAGAGGCCAGCTTTGTGGAAATACTGTTGCCTGGGGCCCCATGCAGACCGGAGTCAGGATCCTAAAGTCCAGGTGGGGCCCTCGCAGGACAGTTCTGTGCACGATGGTGATGCAGCCTCCTATATAAGGCCCTCTGACTGATTCTGGGACGTCTTCCTCCGGGGGAATCCGCTGGCCTGTCCTGCCTTCTCTGCCACACCCCTGCACCAGTCACCCTGCGCGAGTGTGACATGGGGCCTGCCCTGCTCTTTGCTGAGTGCTGCTCCCCCCCCCCCCCCCCCCCCCGTGCACCATGCCCTGCCTGTCCCTGATCCTTCTCCTCTGCGGCCCTCTTGGTGTCTTGTCTGGGGTTCCCTTGCCCCTTGTCCCCCAGGAGCTGGCCCCCCCTGCTGTGGTCCGTCATCCTCTTGGCTAGATTCTCCCCTCTTGGGGACAGAGGCACCTCATTTAGGACACATTTGTTAAACACGTGCTCTGTGCGTGTGTTTTAGGTGCTTCGGGAAATATGATGATAAATCAAGGTGAGTTGTATTTGCCCTTCAGCTTCCACTCAAACGGAGTCGCCTCCTCACTTGTTTTGTCCGCACACTCGGCTTCTCCTCACTGGCTCTTGAGGTTGCGGCGGCAGGAAGGAGATAGGCGCAAGAGGCGCGTTTGTCCAGAGGTCACGGCCGGCTGGGGCGAGCATGTCAGCGGCAGCAGCTGACCTCTGAGTGCTAACTGTGCTCTGTTAGGATCCTGCCGAGCTATTCCCGTGGTTCCGCACTTGTGATCCACACGTGGGGAAACGAACACTGGGTTAAGAGCGGGGAGGGTGGGGGCAGGCCAAAGCCGTCTGCCTCCTCTGTGGCGGCCTGCCCTCTGCCTTCGGGTGGTGGTGTGGCTGAAAGGCACGTGCTTGGAGGGGGAGCATGTCCTTCCCTAGAGGCTCCTCCTCCCAGGCCTGGTGCACGCCCCACCCCTGAAGGCGCTTTTCCTCGTCTGGGCCCCTGCGTTCCCTTTTCTCGTCTCATGTGTCCCCTGACTGGCCAGTGTTTCTCTCCTGTCCTCAGAGGTGTGGTCCTGGCTCCTCCCCGATGAGGCTGGGCACACGGTTGTAGGATCGTGGCCCCAGTGTGTGGCCTGATGGAGATTGCCCGCTCCGACTCTGTGGACGATGGAGCCTGTCCCCGGATCGTTGAGAAGGGTCCCAAGCCAGTCATGCTCTGTGAGCGCCATCTGAGGTTTCTGTGTGTGACCCTGGAGCGCTCTGGGGTTGGCAGGGCTGGGAGGAGGAGTAGTGACGGGTGACAGACGAGGGCTGAGGGAATGGGTGCTCAGGAGCGAGGCCGAGTGCTGCCTGCGGTTTCTGGATTCTAATCCAAGTTTTCTCTCGGGCTCTGCTGTTTGCCGCTGCTGCCGTGGTTCTGAGCTCTTATTACAGGCAGCTCCAGAATCCTTGCCACTCCTGTCCTGGGACCAGTGGTTCTGGAAAGGCCCCCTGATAGTGCAGTAGTGCTCCCCCCGAAGCCTGTCGTTGGCCCCCTTGGGATTGGAAGCTCAGTGCCACCTGTTGGCCTCATAAAACAGGTTGGCTGACCTTCTTTGCCAAGGGCCAGAGTGAAAGCTTGTGGATTTTGTAGGGCAGATGGTTTCTGTTGCCCATTCTCAGCTCTGCCATTGGGGCGCGGAAGCAGACAGAAACGTATGTGTTCAAACGTGCCTGACTGGGCTTCCATGAAACTATTTACAAAATCAGGCTTCAGACCGGATTTGTCCTGCAGACTGTAGTTTGCTGGTCCCTGTTAAAAGCCACCGTCCACATCATAGAAGCGCCTGTCTTTGTGACGTGTCTGTCCATCAAGTGATGTCAGTTTAGACCCAACTGTGTGGGAGGCGGCCTTGTAAGATGGTGAATGCTAAGACGTGCTTTCAGGCTCTTCCCAGAGAGACGCCTGTGTGTGCACATGCTGTGCTCCTGGTGGGAACAGTGTGCCCCGATGTAGGCCTGGGCCGTGCTGAGGGGCGGGAGCTGTCCCCAGTTGGAGAAGGTCCCGGGCTCTCTCTGCCCACACTGCACACTGGCCGGGCGGAGGGTCTCTGGGCCTGGCGTTTGGGATGGCTGTGTGGTTGGGCCATGTGCCCTTTTGTCTTTTTGCATGTCTTTTGCATGTTCTTTTAAAACTTTTTCTTTTGAAATAATGTCAGACTGACAGAAAAGTTGCAATAATAGTGCAGAGAGTTCCACTATACCCTTCAGCTTCCCCTAATTCCACATCCTGCGTAACCATAGCACAGTTATCGAAAACCGAACAATTAAACATTGGCACAGCACAGTCACTACAGACTTTGCTCAGATTTTGCCAGTTTTCCTGCTGATGTCCTTTTCCTGCAACCACAGCTCGCTCCTCTGTGTAGTTGAGTAGTGTTCCATCGCGTGGCTGTTGAGGGACATCTGAGTCGTTTGGTTTTTGGTGAAATTGGATAAAGCTACTGTAAACATTGGCTTTGTGTGAACAATAGTTTCCATTTTTCTTGACTGGATACCTCGGGGTGGGGTGGCTGGGTCATAACTGTTTAACCATGAGAAATGGCCCAACTGTTCTCCAGAGTGGACACGCCCTTGCATGCGGGCCAGGCCTCGAGCGGGTGCTCCAGTCACCCACATCCTGCCTGCACTTGGGCTCAGCAAGGCTGTTCATCTGAGCCACTGTCATAGGGGTGTGGGTGGTGCATGTGGGGTTTGGGAGTGTGCGACCTCCAAGCCCACCTGGCTCAGACCCTTGCTCCTGTGGGCCCGGCACCTCCCCTCCCTGCCCTGCTGGCGCATGGCACACGCTTCCCATCCAGATGCCTCTCTTTCTCTGACAGTGGTGCAGTTGAGCCTTCCTGACCCCATTAGGTAGAGTCTGTGTCCTCCCTGACTTCTGCATCAGGATCATGTTTCAGTGCCTTTGGTTCTGTTTCCTGTCTTTTAATACCCTTAGGAAGCCTCAAGGTCATTTATCTTTCTTCCCTCCCTCAGCCTGCTTTTTCACTGATTTTGGTTCTTTTATGACTGGAGGGAGATGCTGTACCCCATCCATCTGGGGTGTTCTTCCTTGCCTAGAGTGGCACCGACCACTAAGCGTCATGGTCTTGGAAGTTCCTTGTCGTTCAGTTTGGTTGGCAGCTGAGACGGAGCGGGCCAGTGTGCGGAGGGGTGGGTGGCGGGCAGAGCTGGCATCGCCGTGTTGACTCAGCTCTACCTCTCATGGCTGTCTTGACCGTGGGCGAGTGACGGGGTCTGGCCAAGCCCCTCATCATCTTTAGGACGACGGCGCCCCCTTCTCCATGGACACCTGGGGTGAGGTCCTGCCTGTTCCTGTTCCTTCTGTGCTCCTGATTTCAGTTTAGGCTTCTTCCAAGGACTTAGCCTCAGTGTGCCCTGGGGACTTCATATTGAAATTCTTCTCTGCTTTTTACGTTTTACTGTTTCCTGATCAGACTTCTTTCCCTTCAGTTGTATATAGGACCCAAGGGGATGGGGAGAAAGAAAAGGAACTCAAGGACTTAATGAGCTTTGTTTGGATAAAAAGTGTCTACTTGTTCTTCCGGGGAGCTGTTGTGAAATGCATGAGGCATTTTTCTTGTGGGCGTGTATCCTGGACTCTGCCCGGCTGGCTCGTGGCAGCTGGTGAGTCTTGATACAGAAAGAGTATTTATTGATTGGTGAAACCCATGGAGGAACCCTGAAGCATCTTAATAGTCTGAGACAATGAATCCTTCAGCAAGGTGAATTTTATTTGGGACAGAAGAGGGACATGTGAGACCAAAACCCACGGCCCCCACTGAGGCTGCAGGAGAGGCTGCACGGCCGCGTGGCCCCCTGCTGAAGCTGGAGGAGAGGCTGCACGGCCGCGCGGCTCCCACTGAGGCTGCAGGAGACGCTGCACGGCCTCATGGCTCCGGGCTTTGCACCAGTCAGGCTGATTCAGGTGGATCAGCGCTGCGTCGTGATGCCTCAAGTGAGCTCTTTCTTGGACTGCATTAATAGAATTCCCACGAAAGGAGGTGATAGGACTGCTGTCTCTGCCTCACAGAGCCCCGTGGGGTCTTTCTGATGTTTGGGGCCTGGCTCCTGAGAGGGACATCAGGACCCTGGACCACGGGATGGGGACAGCCTCAGTTGTTCATCAGAGGCGTCCCCTCTGTGTGCCGGGGCAGGGGTGCGGCATGGTCACCCACTCGCAGTCTGGTGGCTGAAGGAGGTTTTAAGACTATTTGAGGCGCTGTTGTCTGTGGATGGGGTGGGCGTTAGGCTTGGACCAATTGTGCAGCATCAGCGAGTGGAAGCCTTAGAAGAAAGGCTTTGCTTTAGCCTGCAGAGTTCCTGTTGCAGGAGCAGACTGCTTCTTGCACTGGGGAGGTGTGGCCTGGTGACCCTACTGTCCTTCCATCCCTGGGCTTTGATGGCTTTGTGGCCGTGCCGAGCCCCTGACCAGGCCCTTTGTCGTGGCCCTGACCCTGCCGTCGAACCGAAGGGCGATTGTTGCTAACTGCAGGACTTGTGCGTGTTCAGAAAGTACCCAAATGGATTCAAAGGAATAATTAGCGTATCCTGTAAGATAGGAATCTTAATTCCTAAATTACGTATTTAGCAGATGGTCCAAAATAGCACTTGTAATGGCAACATTCAATTAGTGAGTTTAAAAAATGTATATTATTGCAACACTCTCCATGGGTTTTATTTAGAGTTTTCTAAATATAGTGCTATGAAAACATAGAAGTGTTTGAAACTATTTAGGCCCACACTGCTGCGGCGAGCTCTGGGCTGAACTTCCCGTGTTAACTGGAGGATGATCGCAGAGAAGACTAGGTTTACTCCTGTAGGCTGACAACAAGGAAAATCACACTTGAGGCTGTCGGGCTATCCCTGGGGTCCTTGGCCCCCATGCCTCCCAGGTTCATGAATTCTGACACCTGCAGCCCCTGGGACCCCCCTTTCCTGAGTGTCCTTGCTGGGGTTGACTAATGTGGGCTAAATTCACATTTTATTCATGTTGTGGGCTCATAAAATCACTTGTCTGCACCTGATTCTGGGTGTGCCTTCAGTGGCCTTATGGGCAGCTTAGCTCAGATGTTAATCCTCGTTGGCAGAGAAGGAAGACTGAGGCGTGGGAAAGTTGCCCAATTCTTGGACATCTGGGGGCCTGCTCCAATCAGGAACAGAGCTGGGGTGCCACCTTCAAGCGTTTCGTCAAGGTGGCATGTGAGCTGATGGGGACCCCAGGGGCAGACCTGTCCTCCGTGGGACTCAGAGTGGTACAACTGTGCATGGGGCCTCTGAGCCAAGGGGCAGGCATAGGGAAGGGCGGCGGGTCCAGGGCTGAAGCCCCCACCCAAGGGCGCATGGCTCGCTGGCCCTGGGGGCCCTGCATCTCCCCAGCAGCTTGCACGGACACAAGCCATTGAAGGAGGAGTAGAATTTGATTGGGCTGCCTTCCTGGAGACCACGTGGATCCACTTCTGGCAGCCACTCCTGCCCGTGTCCCCACCCCGGGAGGAAGCACTGAGCCTCAGCAGTTACCCAGTGGGGCACCTTTGTTGTTTGCACTCTGAAAAGAGGGAAGTTTCTCACCAACTCAAAAGAGAGCCGGAGCAAACCTCCTCCGACCTGCCAACCCCTGGATCGTCTGAAAAGCAGGCCTTCCTGGTAATCAAGTGTTTACAGAGGCAGGCTTTGTTCAGACCCTTTCTGGGCTCTGTATGTTCAAACAAAGAGCTTTTTAGACCTAAACACATATGTTCATTTGACAATGAAAAATCAGATTACACGGAACCAGCCTTTGAAAGTTAATGCCCTATAGCAAGTAAAACAAAGGGAGAAAACACTGTGTTGTAAATTTCACTTAAATAACTTTTTATTTTAAATAAAGTTTTGAACTAAAAAAGTGTCATTTGAAAGCCGCTCATCTTCCTCTCTGTCCTCCAATGGAACATCTGTGCTTATTCTGACGCGATGAATGACATGAATTAAACTGAACTGTCGGAGGGTTCTTTTTACCATAATTACACCTTGCTCATTTCTGCGACACAATGCAGGCATGAAATGCCAATTAAGCCTGCTATGTTAATGAGATGGAGCCTGAATAGTGGATGCAGCGGACACCAATCCTACCGGAACTGGTGTGACAGAACCCCCGAGTTTGTTCTGTCTTAATAGAAATGTTATCCTACATCAGGAACACCTCCAGCATTCGCTTTTATTTTGAAACGATCCATTTAGGAGTGTTTTGGTCAGCAAGTTTTAAAATAGGTATTTCTGAGCACCTGGATGGGTGCCTTGTCCCCTCAGCACAGGTGAGTCAGGGCATGTTGGAGGTCGCTGGTGCCCCCTGCTTGCCTGGGTGCTCTGTGGCGCAGGGCTCAGGTGTTGCCAGGTGGATGCAGCCCAAAGACAGCAGTTAGCAGCAGCGGGCACCCAGGCACTGTCCCCGGGCCGCTGACTCCAGGTTGGGGCAGCAGCTGAGAAGTCAGCGTTCCTAACCAGCCCCACTTCTGTCCATTTGTCACCCCTATCCCAGCAGGCAGCTCTGATGCGTGTCCAGGGTTGAGAACCTGGGAAGGGCAGGACCCTGGGGTGGTTCTGGCAGACTCTCAGTTCCTTGGACAAGCCACTTGGCAGCTCTGCGTCTCAGTTTCCTCCTCTGTCAAGCATGGATGACGGTACCTTCTCCGGTGGTTTTAAGTGGGAGTAAAATGAGACCCAGATGTTGATGCACTTTCTAATATTGAAATCTGGGCCTTGTGAAGTATTTTTTTTTTCCTGAGTCAGATCCCAAATAAACTCTGTTTAAATTCACAGCGAGAGGCTGGCCCCATGGCCAAGTGGTTAAGGTCGTGCTCTCCTCTTCGGCGGCCCAGGGTTTTGCCGGTTGGGATCCTCAGCGCGGACGTGGCACCGCTCATCAGGCCATGCTGAGGCGGCGTCCCACACAGCACAACTAGAGGCACTCACAACTGGAATATACAACTATGTACGGGGGTGGGTTTGGGGAGAAGAATAAAAAAAAAAGATTGGCAACAGTTGTTCGCTCAGGTGCCTGTCTGTCTATCTATAAATAAATAAATAAATGAATAAGTAAATAAAAATTAATTAATTAATTACTTCACACTGAGGAAGAGTTGGTTGGTTTTTCAGTCGTCTTGAACATGTTCATCCAGAGGCAGGGCCTCCTGCATGTGCTGTGGACGTGTCAGCGAGCAGTCGGCCTGGCGCCTTCCGTCAGAACTGACCTTCTAAGAGAGAGAACCCAGCCTTGAGCGAGCGGCATTTCAACTGCAGGAAGGACAAGGGCGTAGTGGGGAGCATGGTGGGGTTGGGGCGGGGGCACCCCCCCTCCCCCCTCCCCCAGCAGTGGCCAGAGAAGTGCCTCTCTGCACGGAGGTTGGAGAGAGGCCTGAACGGGGGAAGGAGCGCCGAGCGGGCTGGGCCCATCAGGAGGAGGGGACAGCCAGCGCCAGGACCCAAGTCGAGGAGGGGAGGGGCATTGTCCCAGTGCCAGGGAGGTCGCCAGGGCCTGGCGGCACGTGGTTGGCCTGAGTGAGGGGTTGGGATTGTCAGTGGCAGCTGTCGGCCATTTAAAGATTAGAAGTGCCAGGCGCCACGGGCGGTATTTGGATCAACCTGGATGCAGACACAGTTTCTGGGCATGGGGAGCAGATCACTTGTTGGCAGGAGTGTGCACAGTTACAGGTGAGGGGCTGTTGGGGTCGCAAAGACCCCCTGCAGTGACCAGCACCCCTTGGGTGCCCTCTCTGCCCCACGACCTCTCTAGTTTGTTCTCTTCTTTGCTGCTGCCGCCCAGGCCTCCTGTCCCTCCTGGACTCCTGGTTGCCTCTCATCTGGCCTTCTGGCCTCCGCTCACCACGCAGTGAGATCTCATGAACTCGGAGGGTCCCGTCCCCATCGGAGTCACCTGTGGGGGATGAGCGTGTGGCTTTGTTGCAGGACCAGGTTCCTGGTGCCCTGCTTTCTCGTACCTTCTTCCTGGCTGCCAGACACTGGGCATTGATGGTCTATGCCTGGAGTGGCCATGCCCACCTTCCCAGAGCCGGGCAGCGCCCCTCTCCACAGTGCAGCTGTGCAGACCCCAGTGAGCACTCCTGCGGTTCCCGGCTGGTGTTCTTCCCTCCACAACACTCCTCAAGGGGAGATGGGGCAGGTGCGTCCTTGTGTCCCCAGGGTCTGATACACAGCTGGTGCTGGGTCAGGCCTGAGAGGGTCTCCATCGAGAACCCCCTTGGTCTGTTGGTGATGAGCTAGAGCCACAGCGGGACCCCATCCTGGGCTGTGGGGAGAGCTCCCTCCCCAGCTGAATCAGAGCCATGCCCTGGCCTGGAGGACTCATGGTCCAAGGACGTTCTGACAGCGTGGGAAGGTCACTCACAGCACCAACTGCAGAAGGAGGTTAAAGTGAGGCTCTTTCTGTTGTTTTGGCTGAGGCCTACAGGCTGGACCAAGTGCCTCCACATTCCAGGCAAGGGAGCAGACCTCCTGTGCGTGTCTTCCCGAGGGGGAGCCTGAACACCAGCCGGCGTCCTTAGCGTCAGCCGTCGGAGGCTGTGAGAGGGCTGCGGCCGAGGAGGAGGAGGGAGTGGTTTCTCGGGAGAGAGAGTCATGTGCTGTGCGTCTCCCCCCTCCTCCCCGACAGAGAGGAACTGAGTGTTTCGTCCTCAGTACTCATACTAGGTCGGAGTGGGGGCCTCCAGAGAACCACATGAAGCTTGGCACGTGTTCCCAGGAGCATGCAGAACAGGGTTAGAGTCTGGGTGCGAGCCGTGAGTGCGCCAGCCTGAGAGCGAGCGAGCGTGAGTGCTGCCACGTTGGGAGCCGCTGAGGCAGCCAGTCCCGCCAGGAGTGCAGGGCTAAAGGGACGGACAGATGGTTGGCAGATGGGGGCACACTGACATGTCTTTTCTGGAACCAATTGTAGACCCTGTAGAGGGAGAGGCCTGGGGTTGTCTTGTATTCCACCTGGGGGTACTGATCCCGCAGAGAAGTGAACGGCTGGGCGTTCGGAGTCCAGGGTGGATCCCCAACGCTGGGCAGAGGGGAAGTGGCACTGTGTTGGCAGAGCTGTGAGTGGTGGCCTGGTGCAGCTTCCCTAGGAGCCCATGGGAGCCCCACTGAGAGGCCAGGGACAGCCCTGGAATCTGCCACCCAGGGGCCTGCACCAGCTGGACACACCCGTGGTGATCGGGGAGGCCTTCCCTGTGCGGCTCTCCTCCCCTCCTCTTCTGCTCCGAGGGTTCGGAGGAGCCTGGAGAAGGGGTGCAGGGCAGGGAGAAGGCACGGGTGAGGTGAGGAAGGCGTGGGCCGGCCACAGCCTGCTGCACTGCAGGCCTCTGTCCCCGAGGCCGACCCGAGCTGGGGGCTGGGAGTCCAGGCGCAGGAGTGTTGGTGTGTATCACAGTGCCAGCTGGAGACTGTTCTCGAGACGGTGTCTGGAGGACGGTTTGTTATGGGAGCAGGGCTGGGAGGTGCAGAACCTGCCAGGACTTCGTGAGAGGGCCACGCCGATGCCCGCAGGGTGAGTGGGGGCTGAGGAGGGAGGAGAAGGGGTCTTGGCTGGTCCCCAGTCCTCCTGGTCAGGGGCAGTCACACCTGCAGGAGCCCGTCTCGCCCTCTCCAGGATGGCCTTCCCAGCGTGCGGCCGGGAGCCTGGCCTGTGCAGTCTCGGGGTTGCCTGGACTGTTCCTTGACAAAGGCCTCCTGCTCTGGGACTTCCTGGCCTCGGCGGTGCAGGCTTCCCGCCCCTGCCCTCGCCAGCTTGGCCTGAACCTCCGTCCTCTTGTGCCTGGACTGGCCCTGCTGCTTCTCTTGTCCCCTCATCCCTTCTCCACAAAGCGTGCGTTTGATTTGTCGCTGGCCCGTCACTCTGAGTCTGCGCCGCCCTCTCAGGCCACTCCCGGAGCTCGCTACGACCCCCTGCCCTCCACGAGGCGGCGTGCACCCTCCCGTGCCTCGTCCCTCGCCCCTCGCCGCTGCTGGGTCGGGGGAGGCCTCCTGTAAACAGGTCGGCCCTCGGCACCTCACCCTCCTTACGGCGTGCACCGCTTGGAACGGCCTCATCTGTCTGTTCACCTGCTCGTCACTAGCGTCCTCGCTGGAAGGTGAGCACCTGGCAGCAGGGCCTTCCCTCCCTCATCGTTCATGACGTGCCCCCACGGGCGCCATGCTGGTGTCGTGGTCTCAGAGAGACGGGAGGCTGTCCCAGGTGGCGGGAGCCGAGCGTGTTCCTTACCACCAGATGGCTTTCGGGAAACCGAGGGCGGAGTCCCTGCCTGGCCCCGGCATCCCGAGTGTGCAGAGAGGCAGGATTCTGTCTTTGGGTGGCCGGGCAGGGTCCCCAGCTTGGGCTCAGAATCGACTGCGTGTCATTCTCAGCATTGTTTCAGTATTTGGGAGGGGCCTGGCTCCTCTCTCTGTGCCCCAAGAAGAGTCCCCGGATTGGGATGTGACCACCATACAGCCACCAGGGTGTGGGGGCATAGGCTCTTGCTGTTTGCTTCTCGTGTGGGAAGGGGCAGCGGCAGGCCAGACCCACCTGCCCAGCTACACAGGCCCCAGAGTGGGGGCCGGGCTGATTTATGTGCCTGGCGCAAATTGGGCTCACCTGTGCTGGCATAATTAAAGTGGGATTTGGTAGCCCCGTCTTCTGCAGAAAAGGCATTTGGGATGTCAGAATGAGGCATGTAAGTACAAAACAGTTATGTGTGCAGGTTACGAATTTAACGAGGACTAAATTCATTTAAACCAAAGAGCTGGCTTAAGGGGAACTTCTTGCTGCTGACATTTCATCCTTTCCCACGTGAGCTCCCAGGAGAGTGGTATCTGCAGGGCCAGCTCTAGCTGCTGCCGTCGCCGGTGCTGTGTTTGACGTGTGGATCCAGAATCGAAAGCCTCTGTGGGCCGCAGCGCAGCCCTGGTCTGTCCTCAGTTGTCGTGATGGGCTCTGTCTTCTAGAGGCCCAGGCAGGCCGCCCTATGTGCCCCGGGGAGCCTTCTGTCCCCCTCTGCCTTTCCTGGCCGGCCATGGCTTCCTGCAGGGTGTCAGTAATCAAACCACAGCGACTGGAATAACAGATCTGCCTGTTGAGCAGTTGGCTGGAGAGCTGTGGTCATTAGTTATCTGGAGACGCTTTTGCTCAAGGCAGCTGAAGAGCACACTTGTTATTTCCATCGGTGGTTTTCAGACGCTGGCTGCATATTTAATTCCCTGCTCGGTTCTTTGGGGGGGTCCCTTTCTCCCACTCCTGGGGGGGCGTTTCACAGCTTGTGATCAGGACTCAGACTTGTGGGTGGTCCCCCCAATCCCACACTCCCCACCGTATTCCCAGAGTCCAGGGTGCCATCCGTGACTGTCAGTCTGCCTGGGGACACTGAGGGCCTCCTCATCCGTGGTTCTGTCTGCCGTGCCACATGCCACACTGCGGGGTGCCTGGGTGGGGAGTATGCTCCTCCCCTGCTCCTACTGTCACCCCCTCCCCCCAAGTTGTCCCCTTTGGGACCTAGTCTAGTTTTCTGCTGCCTGTGGTTCACTGCTGCTGAGGTCCTGGAGCCACTGACCTCAGACGCTCCGGGTGCTGGGCGGTGCCTGGTGCCTCCCAGCCTCTGTTGCCTGTCTGCTGGGAGCCCCGCTCTGTGGAGGGGCCGGGGAGGGCAGTCTTTCGGTACAGCCTCATTTCTTCTTGCCCTCCCTCCTCGCGCTTCCTCATACGCTTATTCTTTCAAACAGGACTGTGTTCATCGAGCATTACTGCATGCCATATGCCTCTACCCAGGTGACAGAGTCGACGTGGCCCGTGTCCTCACTGAGTTTGTCATCTAGCCAGCGTGGGCAAGGACTGCATGGCTGGGGGGGACTAGCCCAGAACGTGATGCAGGCTGACTTGAGGGATGGCCCCTGAAGAAGTGGGGGACGTTGAATTTGAGACCTGAAGCACAAGTAGGAGTTGTCCGTTTGCGGGGGTCTCCAGGCAGGGGGAGCAGATGGCCGGAGAGACGGTGGCACAGCCAAGGGGCAGGCCTGTGTGGCCGGGGCCTGGAGCCTGAGTCCAGGGTGCTGGCGCCTTAAAGGAAGCGGTCTGTCTCCTTTTAGTTGTGGCGCTGGTGGCCCGAGAGGGGGCAGTGCCCCATCCACAGAGCCTATTCCAGGTGTTGACCTGACGCGCCCTGGGAGCAGAGGAGAAGGCTGTCTTTGAGTGGCAGACCTGGGGGTTGTGTCTGGGTTGGACGTGTTTGGTGCTGGTGGTGGGTGCAGCAACAGGCTTGGTGTCTCTGGGGAACCTGCCTTGTGCTCACCCATGCCAGGACCTGGGGTCCTCTCACGCGCCCTCATCGTGGCCTTCTCTGGCAGGTAGACTCTTGTTCTCACGTTACAGAAGAAGAGGGGTCGGAGACTCAGAGAGGCGGCATGACTCACCCTCCTGCACCCGCAGGTTCAGGCTCCGGGCGAGCGAGGCCTTGCTCGCTCCCAGGCCTCTGAGCTCCGCACAGCGCAGCCTGCTCCTGCTGCCTCTTCCGTCTGATGAATATGCATCGAGCATGTGTTGGCCCTGTGCTGGCTGGGGGCTGCGATGGGCCTGCTCGGCAGGCACAGAGCGGATCACCTAGCTGGCAGGCGCTGGAGCAGCCATTCCCTTTGGTGAGGCAATGGGAAGCAGCGTGTTTGTTCCTTCCAGGCCTTCAGTGACTGGCCTGGGTGTTCCTTGGTGTCTGAACAGCCTCCAGGATGGAGACGCTTCAGGAGCAGAGTGTCTGCCCTGTGCCTGGACACAGGGGGTGTGGGATCTCCCCTTGGTGGCAGGCTTCCACAGTGAGAAGGACAGTATTCAAGTTGGTCTATTTAAAATTCCCATAATTGGAAGGAGAATATTTCTAGTCCCTAATGACAAAGGATTATAAATCTTTTCCGATTAAAGAGGAGTGAATTCAGAGGGTAGGAAGAAAGGACTTGAAAACAAATTGGCAGCACAACCCCCCTTCCTTTTGCTGATGGGGAAAGTGGTTAATTAGGTGATTTTTCTCTTCCTCTGACACGTGCAAATGAGACTCCGTTAATAACTGAGCTGTTACATAAATGATAAAATTTTAACACCAATGTCAACTTGTCAGGCGGGTCTGGAGAAAGAGGTGAGCCTGAGGGAGAGACGCTGGGGCTCCTGCACCTCAGCCCAGCCAGGGGCGGGCCCTCCTCAGATCCCTGGGGCTTTGCTGTGGGCGGGGCCATTCATTTCCACCCTCCAAACCCCTCCAGGACCAGAATTATTATTTAAGATGATAAGAAAAACAGAACGAGTTGCCAAGATGAAGTTAAGCTATGCAGGCAGGGCTGGAGGCTTGGGCACACTTCCCTCTGTTTCTCAGCCTGCTTCCTGGGTGCTGGTCAGGACCCGTCTGAGGACTGCCTGGTGCGCAGCCAGAGTCCAGGACCGAGGACAGCTCCCTGTGCATTGGTGGGGTGGGGGGGACCCGTTGGGGCTCTGAGCGTGGAGGGGGAGGTTTGAGCATGTCAGATGTGGGCGGGGAGGGCGAGTGGGAGCAGCCAAGCCATGCTCTCTGCTCAGTAGGTCAGAGCAAGACCCCCGTCGCATTGTAAAGGCCAGGTGACATTTATCACCACCCTCCAGGAAACAGGTTTTTCATTCTAAGTGCCTAGCTGTGACATTCTTTCGAATCTCTTATTCCTGCCAAAAAGCTGGAATCCAAAAAGCTGCTTCTTTGTCTCCTGGGGTTTCGGGAGTAAACCGGAACTCAGACATCAGTCAGGTGGGCTTTGTCAGCTCTGCCCTTGTCCCCCCGCAGCCTTGATCGGCAGTCCCCTGGGTTCCCTGCTCTGGCCTGGGGCAGCAGCATGCATCCGTCTCTAAGACCTTGACTCCTCACCCCAGTCTGTCAGCGAGTAATATTGACCACCTGTGTCCCCGAGCTGCCCTAGGCGGTGTGTGGCTGGAAGTGAAGTGTGAATTAACTCCACCCTGCAGGGAGCCTGCCACCAGCTCCAGCTGGTATGAGGGTTCAATCCTCGTTTACTCCACGTGACACCAGGGGCATCGGTGCCCTTGGTTCCCACGGCCAGGGGTGACCCAGTGGGGGGATTCAGGAAGCGATGGTTGGGCAGGTTTCCATACTGCGGGTATGAGGCCTCTAAACTGTATCTAGCGGATGTTTGAAGAGACGTGGGTCTTCTGGTCCAGGTTTCTGGGGCTCTGATGTCTCCCATCCTGACATGTGCTCTTCTGTCTGTGGTGCCTGCCTGGCCTCCGGGTGGCGGACTGTTAGTACAGTAAAGATGGGTGGCTGTCTCTTTTGCAAATCTAAAATGAGATTTTATTTTTTAAATAAAAAGAAAAAAATGCTTGAACATTTGCAGCTGGAAGATAGCAGAGATTAGAAGTGTTACTTATCTCTGTAGCACAAAAGAAGGCAAAGGAGAAGAATAAGTTGCTGGCAAATGCTGACAACAGAGGACGCATGAACTGCCGCGGGAAGTTGCCTGTGTTCAGGAGCTGAGTGAGACCTTGGCCGGCTCAGTGGTCAGGTGCTGTGGCGTGAAGTGTGGAGGGCGGGCGTCTCAGTCTAGTGAGAAAGTGACCGCGGCTGCTGTCCTTGAACTTGCTGAATTCCACGTCTCCTGTTTCAATAGTGCCGTGGCCTGTGCTCAGTAGAGTGCCCAGGTGGGCATGCGACGGCCGTACATAGGAACGTGACGGCTCCCTAGGGCCTGAGAGGTGAAGCCCCGCTCCTTTGCAGGCCCCCAGGGCCCTGCAGCACGTGCTCTCAGTCTCGCCCCATCACTGTCCCATCCACTCTGGTGGGCAGGCAACAGTGTCTCGTTGGGTTTCGGTTGCAGTCGTCTGATGACAGGCAGGCGAGCCCCTTTCCTCTGTTACTGCCCTTTGGACGTCTTGTTGTGTGATGGTCGTGGTCAGAGCTTCTGCCCGTGTTTCTGTTGAGTGGTTTGGTTTGTGCTTACTGATCTGTAGGCGTTCTTTACATAATCTGCCTGTGTCTATATGGCACATATCTTCTCTCACTGTGTGGCTTAATTTTTAATGCTTCCATTGGTGTCTTCTGGTGAATAGAAGATCTTAATTTTGAGTCCAATTTACCAGTTTTTTCCTACGTGATTACTTCTTTTTCTGTCCTCTTTAAATTTTTGTTACTTAGATCAGAAAAATGTTCTCTAAGGTTTTTTCTCAAAAACTTTATTGTCTTGCCTTTCACGTTTGTATCCACCATCCATCTGAAATTTGTGGAATGGTGTGAAATGCAGGGTTTAAGAATGATGCTTTTCCAGATGGATGACCGGATGACCTGGCCATTTTTTGAAAAGACCGCTTTTCCCTCTTGGACTGTTGAAACCAATCAGCTATACACGTGTAGTCTGTACCTCTTCTCTGCTTCCTGAGTTTATTAGTCAATCCTTCCGCCCCCATTTCCTTCTGATGAGTGCAGACAGAGAAGAAAAGAGGCCAGAACACTGAGCCCTGGAGGAGTGCACCTTTCCGAGGCTGGGAAAGGAGGAGGGACACGCCAAAGAGGCTGGGAGGGAGTGTTTGCCGGGGAAAGAAGCCGGCATCGCGGGCGTTCTGGAGCCGTGTGCTGAGGGTGTTTCACGGAGCAGGGAGTGACCAACTGTGCGAAGCTGCGGCTTGACCCGGTCAGAGGAGGCTTTCGAGTTTCGCTGCGTGGAGTTTGTGGTGGCCTTGACCATAGTGGGTTCTGTGGGGTGGCGTAGGGGAAACCTGATTGGAATGGGTTTGAGAGAGGACGAATGAAGGGATAGTGAGGTGGGTGGGTTGGTTTGTTTCTGTAAAGGAATGGGAGACGGGCTGGCATCTGGAGGGGAGGTGTGCAGACAGGACGGGTTTTGTTTGTGGACGGGAGACGCTCTGGTGTGTTTGCATGTTGGTGGGAAGGGGCCAGCAGAGGGGAGAGGAGCTGGGGGGATGTGCATCACTGACGAGAGGAGTTGGAGGTGGGGTCTGCCTGAGCCTGGAATGTGGACAGTCAGCCATGGCAGCAGGAAGGGATGCACAGAGGAAAGTAGTCGGGCAGGTGGCTTGGTTGGCACTTATGGAACATCTCGTTTGTTTCTGTTTTCTCAAGGAAGTACAAAGTGAGGCTTACCAGCTAAGCCTGAGATTGGTGAAGACAGAATGACATGAAATAGTTGTCCCAGGTGGGAGGACCAGGGAGTGTAGTGCGATTGCCCCTAGAGGATGGCCGTCCTGACTCTCCAATGGGCCCAGTCAGTGGGCGGTGTGCTCGTCCTCAGTGGCACTCGGCTGTGCTGGAGCGGGGCTGCTGGAGCGGGGCTGGACTTGGCCAGCCTTGGGCTTTGTCAGCTGGCTACAGTGACGTCGAGAGTGGCAGCAGGAGTGAGGATGTGTGCAAAGGAGTAGTTACTGTGATCGATACTGGAATTTTCCACTGGATAAGGAGGGAAGCGAGGATGGAGGTGAGAGACGGCGAGGAGAAAGTGGAGTCAGCGGTCTGTGGTTGCAGGACTGAAGTGGGCCTCAGGGGTGGGAAGGGATGGTCACTAGGTGGGATCAAAGCATAGTTATGGTTGCTGGAAGGACCCCACCGGGTGGGAGCGCTGAAGTCAGAGGGGTCGGGTGCCCCACGGGGAGCAGGGCAGGAGCTGAGAAGGCAGATATTAGGGGTCATCTTCATGACCTTGAGGTCAGCAAGATTATGAGGCAGGTTTGCTTTGGGGATTGGCAATGAACCACAAGCTAAAATTGTAGGGAAGTAGGCCGAATCTTGTTGGTTCTCAAAGGTGCTGCTTGTGTGTCTTGTTTCTTGTCTCCCCTCTTGCCTGAGTGCAAGGGGCACAGCAGAAGTGCTGTGAGCAGTGCCTCACGCGCTGCTACGCATGTCGTCTGTGTGGTCGGCCATCATCTGTTGAGGGCAGGGTCCAGTTGCACGGTGAGGGCTGCTGATTCAGTGTCGGGATGGGGTCCTGGGGCCCTGAAGATGGCCACCCTTGCTGACCGTGGGCCGTGCCCTCCTGGGTCCCCTGTGGTGGCTGCCCATCGTTTCTGGTGCTGCGCTCACACACCTCAGAACAGTGACCAGTGAGTGACCGTGAATTTGTTCCTGCATCGGCGCATCTGCAGCCTCCTGGCAGCTGGGCCGTGCCCAGTGCTGCCTGACTGGTTCCAGACTTTCTTTGAGTCCCGCACAGTTAGGGATCATCTTTTCCAAGGTGGCGCTTCCCATTTGTGGTGGTTCCTGTGGTTCCATCTGTACTGTTTGTCTCTCCAAGTTGTTTTCGTGTCTTCAGGAGCAGTTTCTGGATCTTCCGGCTGGCGACCTGACGTTTTTCATTTTCGTCCTGTGCCTTCTGGCTGACTGAGTGTCCCCCCCGCCCCCAGCCCCCCTGTGCTGTGGTCAGCATTCTTGAGTTTCTCTTGGCAGCCTCACTCTCTTTCCCTTTGATTTGTCAGGAAGGAGCATTTCCTTACCGTCCTGTGCGTTGCGGGGCAAGCGCCAGTGGTCACAAGGTGGGAGCAGGCAGAGGAGCTGACTCGGGGGTGGTTTTCTTCCTCCGGGTTTGCGGTGTCTGCCTTCTCCGTGTGCGGGAAGTTTTGTTTCCACACCTGGAAGGAAGGAGGAAAGATGCAAGAGGGATGTGAGCATTTTATTTGAATAACTTTTTTAAAATTCTGATTACAAAAGGAATACATTTTCATTTAGAACATTTGACAATGTAGGAGAAAAGAAACAGAACAGACGAGAACAAAGGTTTCCCGTAATCCTTTTGCCCAGTGAAAGGCACTATAAGTGTGCTGGCTTAGCTTCTTCCTGATATTTATGTGTTATATAAAATATGTGTTTTCCTGATGCAGATTTTAGGAAAATGGAATACTAGTACACTGTTTGGTTTGGGTCTTCTTATTTGTTTCATCTTTGGTGAACGTTTTCCATATTAAATATCCTTTTAAAACATGACTTTTTGGCTGTAAAACTACTTACTTTATGAATACTTCATTTAGCCAAACTCTTATTGTTAGATATTTAATTGTTTTGTTTTCTTTCATTAGTCTAAATAATACTCCAGTTAATACCCGTGTCCCCAGATCTGTTTGCGTCACAAGATTATTCCCTTAGGAGAAATTCTTGGAAGTGGAATTGCTGTTCAAAAAGTATGCATGTTTTTAAAGAAGCCAACCAGTTTTGAATGTTTGCCTTGGGCCAAGTGCGTTTCTGTGCACATTGTCTTGTTTACTGCTTAAAAAGACCCTCAGATCTTCTAGAAGAAAAGGTAGGAGAGAATCTGCATGATCTTGGGTTTGACCCTAAGTTTTTAGAGAGAACACCAAAAGCACAATCCATAAAAAAAAAGAATTGATAAATTTGCCATCATTAAAATAGAACACTTTGCTCTGTGAAAGTTCCTATTAAGAGAATGAAAAGACAGGACACTGAGAGGGAGAAAATGTTTGCAAATCACGTATTTGATAAAGAGCTTGTATCCAGAATGTGTGAAGAACTATTAAAACTCAACAGTAAGAAACGACCTGATTTTGAAATGAGTGAAAGGTCTGAACAGACATGGCACTAAAGAAGATGTACAGAGGGCAAATGAGCATAAGAAAGGATGCTCCACATCGTTTGTCGTCAGGGAAATGCAGATTAAGACAACAACGAGATACCACACCTATTAGGAGGGCAGAAGTGGAAAACAACTCACAACACCAAATGCTGGCGAGGATGTGGAGCGACAAGAACTAATCAGTCAGTCTAAGGCTTAAAGAGGTGAGGGGATTTGTGTGTTAGGGTCAGTGAGACAGGCTTCCCGGGACAGGTGTGGGGCCAGACGCCGGGAGCTGCCCCGCTGCCCCTGCACTCACTGTGTGATTCTGGGCGGAGGAGCTCGCTGTCATCTGTGCACTTTGGGTGCCTCGATGGGAGTCAGCAGGGCCTCCCTACAAAGGGGAACGGGAGGTAGAAGTGAGTTGCCACGATCGTGTTCCATGGGGCCACGCCTACCCGCTGCAGCCTGCTCCTCGTTAGCCGTTATGGCACAGCCCACAGCTGCTAGTGGGAGCCAGGTTCGGACTGAAGATCAGCTCGTTTGTCCCATGCTGTTTTGGATACCAAGGGGTGCTTCAACCTTTCTGATCAAACCGTTCTCTAACAGGCACACTCTCTGAAATGTATGCTTAGTCCTGACTTCATTTCAGCCCCCTGCCTGGGCCTGAGGGGACGGTGTTCCTCTCTCAGCCAAGAGGCCCTGTCGTCCTCACTGCCCCAGCCCGTCTGTTTGAGGGGTGCATGCCGGAGATGTGGGCTCTGCTGGACCTCACTGTCAACAGAGCCTTGCAGGGTGCTGTGTGTGGCTGGGTTTTTAACAGTTGGTGTTCTGTTTGGGCCCCCACATCCAGGTCAGGTTCAGTATGCTGACAGTAACTCTTCTCTTGTGGACAGTGCTCTGGGTTTCGACCAATCGTGGTGCGTCCACCACCGCAGCCTGATACAGAACAGTTCTGTCACCTACAGATGCCCTGCGCCACCCTCTGTGGGCAGCCCCCACCCCGTCCTCACCCGCCCCTGGGGTTTTTAAAGGGAAGAACTTCAGTGGGCTCTGAAGTCAGGTTTCCAAACGGGTGGCCCCCGTCTCTTCCCTGCTCTTCTCAAACTCAGAGCCACCTTGTTGTGTTTAAAGCTCCGTCCTTTAGCTCGGCCTGTGACCCTCTGGATTCCCAGCTGCACCCTCCCCTCTCTTTTGGGTACCCCGTTCCTCTGCCACCTTCACTTTGAGTCTGAGAAGAGCAGAGCTCTCTAAGGGGAGTCCAGTCCATCCCCCGTTTGCAGCATTTCCCGGGCCCCACAGAGGAGGTGTAGGCAGTGCCAGCAGCTGTGTAGATTCCTCTCTGGCTGTCCCCGTCTCTGTCTTTGTCCTGCTCCTTGTCACTGACTGAGCCATTTGTCTGGAGTCTCTAATTAGAGGGACACTGGCAGGTTTCGTCTTTAATTACCATGTTATTGGGACCTTGTTAGTTCTGTGGCTGAGGCCCGAGTGAGGCGATGTCAGTAATGCCTTTGACCCTTTGCCGCGGCTGAGTCTTCTCTGTCGTCTTGCCTTTGGGTTTGATGCATTGTGGGGCCTGACCCCCTCCCTCTTAGATATCCTGGCCTGACACGGCCTGTGGGGCTGGGCTGATCTTTGTGGGTTCATTTGCCAAACTCTTGGCAATAGGATCTGAAGGAAGCAGGCAGTGGGCGTTGCTGTGCTCCTGGGTCGTGCCGGGTCCTCCTGCAGACGTCTTAGCGGAGCTCGGAGGGGGAGCCGGTCCCCGTGGCAGGAGGTGCCCACGGCCAGGCTTGGGCAGAGCAGTTGGACGTTCTGATTTTCTCAGGTGAGAACCTGTTAGGTGAGAATGGTATGACAGTATTTTTTTAAACTAGAATCTTATTGAGGTGTCATTTACTAATAGTAAAATGCAAAACCTTAATGTACAGCTCGTGGACACTTTACCTAAGTACTATCCGTGTTGCCAGAAGTGAAGTCCCCCTGTGTGCCTCCCCGTCAGTCCCCACCCCACCGGAGGCAGCCACTGTTCAGACCTCTTTTACCGTAGATAAGTCTTGCCGATTCTGGAACTTAATCATCTCATAAGAAAGAGAACAGACCACTGATCCCACAGCGACGTAGGTGAACCTTAAACGTGTCAAACCAAGCGTGCCAGAAAGAAGAGACTCCGGCGGCTGCCGCGGCCTCTACTCTCCTCTGCCGTTGTCGAGTGCCGTCTGCTGGTCCAGCCACAGTGTGGGTCTGGTCCAGTTCTTGGCCTCACAAGTATGGCTGGTAGAGGGCTCCTGTACAAGTCCGTTGGAGGACACGTGCATTTGCGTCCTTGTGCTCATCCTGGGAGCAGAGTGGCTGTGCCGTGAGCTTGCTGGGAAGCCGCTGGGAAGCCGCTGGTTGCCCTGCTGCCAGCCCCGCACGACGAGGCCCGCGCTCGTCTGTCCCCGGCGCTGCTGTTGTCGTCGGCCCTTTGGCCCTGGTGGGGGCCAGGCCCTGCTCCCGCTTCCCATGGGCTGCCCGTAACTGAGTGCGTCGAGTGCCTCCTCGTGTGCTCTGGGCTGCTCAGGCTCTTGTGAAAGGCTCTCAGGATAGCTGTTAGTTACAGTTTTCTGTCTATTTGTTCATAATCTTTATCCCTTTTTCTGTCTTTTTAAAAAATAATTTTTAGAGGAGCTAAAATTAATAGCTTAAGGAAATGGGCCCTTTGTCTGAAAACGTGGTTTCCCAGTTTGACATTTTTCCTCTATTTGGTTATAAAGTTTTCTGCCACACATTAATTTCTACTTTTTATCTAGTTGAATACGTCAGCCTTTTCTTTTAGTGCTTCTGTGTTGTTTGTTTTTGTATGAGTGTGGAAAGGACTTTCTCTTTCCTGAGTCACTAAAATGTTCTCCCGTGTTTTCCTCTGTCTTGATTTTATGTTTTCTGTCTAACACCTTTGCCCCACTGAGACTGTCTTTTGATAGGAGCTATGAATTAGGTTTCGTTTCATGTTTTTGCCAGAGAGCTTCCTGGTTGTCCTAACGTGGTTTTGTGAATAGCCAGTCTTTTCTCTAAGCCAATTTCCTATATGAATTTGAGTCTCCATTAGGAGTGTCAGATTCCATGTCATTGTTTTGACAGTAATAACACCACCTTGCTTTAGTTGTTGGAGCTGTGTGCTGTGGTTTAAATACCCAGCCAGCAACTTTCTCATTACATTTTTAATGTATTTCCTGACATCTTGTTTGTTTATTTTTCCATGTGAACTTCAAGTTCAGTTTCTCTACTTCCACAGAACTGGGGTTTTAGTTGGCAGCACCTTAACCACATGGGGAACGTTGGCGTCTTTATGACGCTGATTCCCAGATGCTTTCCCGGAATGTGCCTGTTTGTTGGTTTTTCTTTTGTAATCCTTAGTATTTAAAATAATCTTCATATAGATTTTACACCATTCTTTTTACTCATTTTTATCTTTTTTTGTTGTTTTTGTTGGGATCTTTTCTTCCACTATATCTGCTAACATTTCATCTTGTGCACCACAATAATAGTCACATCTAATCTATGAAACAGAGGAATAAGTCCTTGTTCAAAATCACAGTTGAGAGCATGGGCTCTGAATCAGGCAGATGTGGTTTCTAATCTTGGTTCTGATTTTACGGAGCCCACTTTCTTAGCCTTTCTAAGCCTCCTTTCCTTTACTGGCTGTGACAGAGGTGCTGGGCCAAGCTCAGCAGTGCTTTGTAAGCGTGCTGGATAAGGAGTACGTCATCCTGGCTTCTCGGCGCCCTCCCAGGAGCACTCGCCCATACCCTGGGAGGTCTGATGACGGCCATTGCTTCCAGTGTATCTTTTAAGTGTGGTCCCTCCTTTCCAAACTCCTCTGTCTTTCCAGGGCTGAGGGCCCCCCTCACTCACTTGTCAGCAGACCTGAATGTTCTGGGCCCGGGGGTTCCTCTGCAGCTGTCTTGGCCTCAGCCTCTTCCTCGGCCCAGGCTGGCAGGGGCATGGCAGGCACATCATGCTCTCTTGCTGCAGCAAGCTGCATCCTGTGCATCTCCCAGCCCTCAGGTGCTCTGGCCTCTTCGTCTGCCATTCGTTTCATTTGTTTGTTCATTTAAAACTTTTTTGCTGACCCCTCCTGGGAATTAGATACTCTGCTGGGACTTTGTGTGGCCATTGCCCTCCTGCAGCACACCACCTGAGGGGACAGGAAGTGAGTGGCATGTTATAGGGCATGCTGTGATGGAAGGAAGCTGAGGTGCTGTGGAAACATCTGGGCTGGGGAGGGGCTGGGCAGTTGGCAGAGTCATTCTCCAGAGGCATCTCGAAGAGGAAACCTGAAGGGACAGTGGAAGAGACCAGTAGGGAAGAGAAAGGGCATCTAGACAAGCGGATGACTTGAGTGGAGGCTGGGGGAAAGGAGAGACCCTGGACAAGGGGCTGCAGGCGGTCAGTGCCCTTCTGAGGGAGGTGTGCCCCAAGCGGAACCTTGGCTCCCTCTTAGGGAGTGGTCACTTGGTGACTGCCCCCAGCTTACTTTCCTCTTCTCCTCAGTGACTCAGCTTAGAGGTCTGGGCTTCCCGCTCACTGTGCCTCACTGTGGGCCAGAGGAGGCCTGCAGAGAGAGGAGCAGTGTGGTCCAGCTCTCCTTGGCCCGGCCCGGAGTCACTGCCCTGCCTGGAAGCCCGAGTGCCGTGGGGATCTTCTTCTCTAAGATGCCTCCTAAGCACTTCACATGATTATCATTTAAATGGGGCCTTTTCTACACTGTGATGAAGTTTGGGCTCAGCTCCTTGCTTGTGTAGCTTTGGGATGCTAATCTCATCGACAGATGGCCACTTTGAAATCCATTTCCTATGAAGAATTTGTGTAAAGAGAAGCACTTTTCTTTGTCACCAGCCTGTTTTCTCCTATTGCTTGGTGCAGTATGCCTTTGGGATTGCTGAGCGGGACGGCTTCTCCTGAAAGGCAGTGGTGATGTGTGCACAGGAGGGGGGAGGAGAGTGACTCACTGAGACAAGCCCACAGCTTTCAACATGGTGACTCTTCTTCAGTGTCTGTGGGACGCCCACAGGGTACTGCGGAAGGTGCCCAGCAGTGTCACCCCAGAAGCATCGGAAGCCTGCCCTTCGTTGTGTCTGTGGGGCCTCACCTCTGCCCCTGTGGGCTGCGTCCCTGAGGGCACGTGCACATAAACTCCTGCTCCTGTCTGTGTTTCTGGGACTTCTGCTTCCTGCCTGCCAAGAAGTTGGATCCCCTTTCTGCGTCAGACTTTTCTGGTAAATCAGAGTAACCTTGGTGTCAGCGTGGTGAGTATTTTTCACTGATGAGCCAGCACGTGGATCAGCAAGGGCTGAGCACCGGTGCCTGTTGAGTTTGTCTCGAGTGTTGCCTTCTGCCACGCCCACAGATGTGGACTCTGATTCACTGACTGTGCACGTGGGGCTATGGTGACACGATGCACCTCCTCTCCTTGAATTTGTGTAAGAAGCTCATGGGGTAGGGATGTTGAGCCCCATCTGTAGACGAGGAGATTTACACGGAGGCATCTACTCCACAGCAGAATACACCTTCTTCTCCAGTGCATGTGGAACAGTGTTCAGGAACTCAATCAAAAGGAAATTTGGAAATTTACGAATAGGTAGATATTAACGTACTCCTTAATAACAAGTGACTCAAAGAAGAAATCACAGAGGAAATTAGAAAATACTTTGTGGTGAACGAGAATGGAAACATAACACGTAAGGCTTATGGGATACAGCCAAAGCAGTGCTCAGAGGTAAGTTGATAGCTGTACATACCTACATTGAAAAAGAAGAAAGATCTCAAATCAAAACTTAACTTTCCATCTCGTAACAAGCTAGGAAAAACTGCAGAAGGAAGGACATACTAAAGATTACAGATGAACAAAATAGAGACTAGAGAAATGATAGAGAAAAACAACAAACAAAAAGCTAGTTTTTTGAAAAGATGTATACAGTTGACAAACTTTTAGCTAGACTGACTGAGCCAACATGAGAGAAGTCTCATATCAATAAAATCAGGAATGAAAGTAGGACATTATTATTGACCTTACGGAAATATAAAGGATTATAAGAGAATACTATGAACTATTGTATACCAACAAATGAGATAATCTACATGAAATGGACAAATTCCTAGAAATACACAAATTACCAAAACTGACTCAAAAGAAATGGAAAATCTGAATAGACCTATAATAATAAATCAACAACCAAAGTATTTCTAATGAAGAAAAGCCCAGGACTAGATGGCTTCACTGGTGAATTCTACCTTACGTCTAAAGAAGGAATTAACATCAGCTAATTAGGAATTAACACCCACCTCATTTTAGGGTGCTAAGACAACTTCAAAAGAATAAATTTGGATCCCTGTCTTAAACCATGTGCAAAAAGTGACTCAAATGGATTGAAGGCCTAAATGCAAGAACCAAAACGATAAAACTCTTAGAAGAAATGTTGGTGTTATATATCTTTGTGAACTTGTTTTGGGTAATGGTTTCTTAAATATGATGCCAAAAGCATAAGCAACAAAAGAAAAGATAAATAAAATGGGTTTCATCAAAGTTAAAAACTTAAGTGTATCAAAGGACATTTATCAAGAAAGTAAAAAGTCAATCCATAGAATGGGAGAAAATAGTTGCAAAGCGTGTATCTGATAAGGATTTGGTATCCAGAATATATAAAGAATTCTTGCAACTCTACATCAAAAAGACAAACAACACAATTTAAAAATGGACAAAGGACTTGAATAGACATTTCTCTAAAGAAGACATAGAAATGACGAACAAGGACATGAGAAGATGCTCAGCATCACTAATCAGTAGAGAGACGGGGATCAAAATCACAGTGAGACACCAGTTTCCACCCACTAGGACGCCTGCTATCAAAACAATGGGAAACGAGTGTAGGTGAGGATGCAGAGAAATTCTGCCCTTGTGCTTTGCTGGCAGGATGTAACATGGTGCAGGTGCTGTGGAAGACAGTGTGACTTGAACAGACACTTGTACACCCGTCTTCAGAAACAGCAGCATTATTCGCAATAGTCAAAAGCTGGAAGCAGCCCAAGTGTCCGTTGATGGATGGATGGATAAATAAAATGTGATTTATCCATACAATGGGATATTGTTCATCCTTGCAAAGGAATAGCATTCTGACTCATGCTACATCATAGATGAACCTTGAGTGTATCATGCTAAGTGAAATAAGCTAGTCACAAGTGGACAAATATTATGTGAGGTCCCTAGAGTCATCAAATTCAGAGACAGAAAGTAGAATGGTGGGCGCCAGGGGCTGGGGGAGGGGGATGGGAGTTGGAGCTAATAGGGACAGAGTTTCAGTTTGGGAAGATGGAAAGTTCTGGAGATGGACGGTGGGGATGGTTACACAAAAGTGTGAATGTACCAATGCCCCTGAATTGCACCCCTAGAAATGCTTAAAATTTTATGTTATGTATATCTTACCACAAAAGCAAGGAACAAAGGACTTAAGTAGACATTTCTATAAATGGCCAGCAAGCACACAAAAAGCATTAAAGCTACGGTGGGATAGCCCTTCACCCCCGCTAGGGTGGTGATGATTATATGTCATACGTAACAATAAAGTTACATAGATAATTATATGTTATTACAGAATACTTTTTATAGTAATTTAAAAAGCAGAAAATAATGAGCATTGCTGAGGATGTGGAGGAGTGGGAACCCTCATAGGTTGCTGGTGGGGACGTAAACTGGTGCAGCCACTGTGGGATGTAGTCTGGCAGCTCCTCAAAGCGTTAAACGTGGAGTGACCATGTGACCCAGCAGTTCCACGCCTAGGCATATATCCAAGAGAACTGAAAACACGTTCACACAGAACTCTGCATTTGAGTGTTCATAGCAGTGTCGTCACAACAGGTAAAGGCGGAAAGAACTCAGACGTGCATCAGCGGATGGATAGACAGATGGGTTGTGGGCCATCCATCCGGTGGGCTGTTGCTCACCCGTAAAGGCACTGCGGCGCTGATGCGGGGGCAGTAAGGGTGAACCTCGTGGAGGACGCCAGTGTGTGTGCTTCCCGTAACACGACATGGCCCAGCAGGCGAAGCAGTAGAACCCGGAAGTATATGAGTGGTCGCCAGGGGCCGGGGGCGGGGCACGGTGGGCAGGGACTGCTCCTGGGTGCGGGGTTTCTTTTTGGGGTGGTGAAGATCTTCTTAAATTAGTGTCCATCTTCAGACAGCGTTGTGACTTGACTGAAAACCACTCAGTTGTTTACTTTAGAATGGTTAAAATAGTGGATGCTATGTAAATTTTATCTCAGTGAAGACAGAGTCAGTTATTCAAAAGATTTTGTAATGTTAATTGATGCCTGAGAAGCAAATGAGGCTCGTGGAGATGCCCCCTGAAGTAAGCTCGTGTCCCTGTGTGTAAGTCGGGTGGGTGGGGAGGCCTCGGCGTGTGGCGGGTCTTCTGGCCCCTGGCCGTTTGGGGCGAGGTGAAGGTGAGCGGAGGGTGCTCCTGGCGCGAGGTCCGTGCTGGAGTGGAATGAAGACGAACAGAGTCTGAGCTCAGTGCTGGGAGCTCCTCGGGGAGGGGACACGCCATCCGCTCAGGCTCCTGGGAGCTCGGTCCCTCATGTGTAAACAGGGGCCTTGCAGCGGGTACTCTCGATTTGCTGTTTCTCCCTTGAAATGCCCAGTTGTGTAATTTGCTGTAAAGGGGTCATTTCACAGAAGACAGTCTTTCAGTCACAAGCGCTTAGTCTCTGATGTGTGGGGTCATGTTCAGGATGAGCTCAGAGCCACACGGGAGACAGACATGGGCCTTCTCCCGGCTGGTCGTCCGTGTCTCTGCTTTGGTAGCAGGTCTCTGTATTTCTCTGGTTGCTGGAGTCTTGTGTCTGTGGGCAAAGCAAGGCTGGACCTTTGAGCACTTTATGGAATTTAAATCCTTTTGCCCGTCCTCTTGGCCTCTGCTGGTAAGACACTTTCTTCAGCCCCAACACCGGCCTGTGGATACGGGTCAATGTTTTTCATCCAGCGGCTCTGTAACAGCTGGGCAGAGAATGCCCGAGACTCACTGTGGCCTGTGCTGAGCCCTATGGGGGAGAACGTCCAGGGTGGACATCGCCCGGGGAGGAACCAGGGGGGTTAGAAGGCCTCGAGGAATGCTGGGAAGGGTGGGCTGCACACCTGCCCCTGTGGGCCCTGGTACAGGGCTGGCTGTGTGGCTGGGGAGCGAGGTTGGGGACAGCCGTGAGAGGCAAGAACGAGGCCCTGTGGCGCTTGCACTGCTTGTGTGTTCCAGGACGTGTGTCTTTTCTGCTGTGAGCTCCTTGGGGCATTCACCGTTGTATCTCCTGTGCCTGGCTTGGTGGCTGACACACAGTAGGTGCTCAGTTTGCATCAATTTATTGGCCAGTAAACAGTGAGTCCGTGGCTCCCTGTGTGAGCTAGTGACGACTGGTGTAGGGTCAGGACTGAGATAGACTGAGCTGGCACTCTCTCTGCATCACTGACTTCCTCTCCAGAGCCCGGGCGTCCCCATCTCCACCGGGGCTGATGATGAGACTTGGCTTGGCCAGGTGGGTGACATTAAATAGACCGTACATGCTACCAGGTGACGCTCATGGCACTTGCTGGGTGCTGTTGCTCAGGAGGTGGTGGCGCTGTTGAAGCGCTCTTGTGTCCGACATGGCGCACGGCTCCCGAGGGTCCCAGGGTGCAGGTCCCCTCCGTGACAGTCACGCCCTCACCTAGGCCCGCTGTTTGTTCCAGCTCCTTCCTCTTTCTGCTCCGAGTCCCACGATGGCTCCCGCACTTCCAGTGCTGCCTGCAGCCTGGCGGCGGGAAGCCGAGGTGCAGCTGCGGGGGGTGTGAGCTAAACTCCAGTGTCTGTTTCTCAGAAGGGGATTGCCCTGGGGTTGAGTTTCCCCCGAGTGGCACGGGTGAATGGCGGAGGTCTGCTGTCGGCGCCCGGCTCGTCTCGAGTCTGCTGCAGCTGATGGGCCAGCTTGGTGTGAGCGCCGCAGCCGCCGAGCGTGCCCTCTCGCCCGGCCTGTGGGAGACTGCGGTGCTGGGCACAGATACGGGGCGCGATGATCTCACCGCCCATGCCTCCTTGGAAATGTCTCCCGCTTCCTGCCGCGGTCCCCCTCATGTCCGGCTTGCATGGGGACCCGAGGCCGCTCCCAGGACCTGACGGTCACCGACCCCTCCACGCCTGGTGGTGGGGCCATGTGACACTCCTGGCACTGATGTGGTTGTCCCCACGGTTGGTCAGGCTCCTCTCCTCCCAGAATTTCAGAAAACTAAGTAAGTATTCATTGTTACACCAGACCTTTATTTTTCTACCCTCTCTATTGAGACACTTGTAAACTTTGCCGCTGAATTGCATTGACCAGAGTCTGTTGAACATAGTTGAATGTCCACAGCCGCTCCATTGTGCCCCTCTGCCCCCTGCCCGGCACTGGGCCTCAGAGCACCCATGGGGCGGACGGATGAGATGGCCTTCTGTTAACTTCCAACGAGAAATGGAATCTGCCTGGGTGTCGGTGTCCTGCAGGGTTCTTTCCCCAGAGTGGGGGCTGTGCTGAAGCTCAGGCCTCACCCGGAGGGCAGTCCCCGTGGAGTCACTACGCTGGTGATGAGGTGACTCCTCCCTGTTCCCCAAGATGAACTCCGGTTCTTGATCCTTGCCCCTTGCATCCCTGGCGGTCCCTGTGCGGTTCTTCCCTGGCTGGCCTGACTCGCGGGTGGGTGTGGGTGGGCTCGTCTTTCCAGGCCCCTTGGTCTCGGTGCACGTTGTTGTGGTTAGGTTTCACCCCAGATGGGAGTCTCTGGTGTCTTTTTACTGCCTTTTCTGGAACCCTGTGTGGTGCTTGCCCTGTGCCATGAAGTTGCATCTCAGGCGCTAGGTGGGCTCTGCCCAGCATTGCCGCCTCATTTGTGCTGTCCTCCTTTCAGACTGATACTCACTCTTGGCGTGTGACTAGGGCCTCTGAGTGACACCTCTTCCAGGGAGCCTTCCCCACCGTGTCCGAGCTCATGTGCCCTTCCAGAGACTCACTGCCTTTCCTGTCTGAGCGCCTTTGTTGGCTCCTGGGCCGCAGCCTTGCCTTCTCACTAAACAAACAGCAGAGCTCCTCGGGCAGAGACCTCCTGTTTTCACTTTATTGTCACCTAGGATACTCGGCAGCAAGTCCATAAGAAGGTACCCCATAGACACTTGAAAGCTGATCAGCAGAAATTACTTGGAAGATTGGAAAGGAGTGCCTGCAATGCGTCAGGGAATCCCTTAGTTTCTTTACAAAAAGCTGTTCCCGATCTGAAGAGTCTGGAGACACCTCTGTTGGTCTCCTCGGTTCACCGTCCTGCGCTGGTGAGCGGGGGAGACCAGATTGGAACCCACGTCTGACCCAGATCCTGCCACCTGCAGTGCTCCTGCCTCCTCAACCCCAGCCCCAGGGAGCTCCGTCCAGGTGGTCGTCTTGTTATACTTGGAGTCCCCTGACGCTGCCCCCGCGCGGCCTCCTCCACCCACACCCGCCTTGGAACTGCAGAGGTGCGGTGGGCGGCGCGGCGGCCTCCCCCTGTGAGCGCCAGCCAGCCCTCCGAGCATGGGGGCGTTTACCCAGCACCCCCTCCCGAAGTGTAAGCAGAGCAGCCCTCCAGCAGTCCCGACGAGCACTAACCCTGCCTTTTAAAGGTCATTTCTGTCTCAGTCAGTTCTTAAAGTTCAAGAGGAAATAAACTACTTAGAGCTGGCATTTCTCAAGTCAAGTGTCAACTCTCCAAGCCCCCGAGCCTGGGGTGAGGAGGAAGTGAGATTAATAAGTGAGTTACTGTGTTGACATAGTGATGGGTGAGCAGATGCTCCCCTTACTCTCACCTCTCAGTGAAAAGGATAAAAGAGAAACTAGTAATTTTTAAAATCTCATTTTCTCCTTTCATTTATTTGAGCATGGGAAATGCTTTAGAGATGTTTATTAGAGGAGTGACAGCATTTAGGGGGCTTGTCAGCCATGGTTCCCTGGGTATCACATGCAGAGAGGCATTGCTCCTCCCGCAGGGGAGCCCCCGTGTAGCGCCCATGATCTGCATGCCTGGTGGGGGCTCCTCTCCAGTGGGGAGACAGCAGTAGTCCAGGAGACAGTGGATGTCAGCATGCCCATGAAGGTACCACACCTAACTGACTATTGAGTTCTTGTGCTTTGGGTCGAGGACAGCAAAATCGATGGGAAAATAAACAGGCAGAATGGGCTGTATTAATCAGGTACTGCCAAGGCAGCTGGCGGGACTGTAATGGGGTGCGGTGTCGATCGAGTGCAGGTAGGCCGCCTCTGCTTGCCGATGCGCTGCGATCGATCGCGGGCATGTTGGGAACCTCAGCATCAGAGTCACTAATTGGGCTATTGGACGCCTCCGCAGGGAGATGCAGGGAGATCATGCCATCTCCTCTTTTACCCGCTCGGCTGTCCCGCTCTCACAGCCCCTACTTCCCACACGTCCGCTGGGGCTCTTCCCTCCTTGGCCGGGTCCTTCTGTTGGCCTCCTGCCCTGGCTTGGACGGCTTCGGAGACGTCGGGCCAGAGCCCAGCTCCCCGCGCGTGGGGCCTGAGCCTCCTCCTGGGCCTAATTCTCTTTTCCCTCCCAGCGTCTTGCATCTGCCACATCCCTGATTGTCTGTACCTCTGTTTTTTGTCTGTCTCCTGCACTAGATGGTGAACTCCTTGAGGGCAGGAGCCGTGATATTAAAAAAATTTTTGTATTGTCTTATTTGTGTCTATTTCTGAAGCAAAGCCCAAGGCTGGACACGCAGGCGTGCTCCCTATATTGAATGCAGGAATAGTGCGTCCCTCAGCCTCCTCGCTCAGCTCTTGGGCGTGCACAGTCTCTCCACTCCAGGTGGATGGGGGAGACGCAGGGATAATTTGGGGTAATTTATTTTTCTCATCCCACAGCATCCAATTTTTGGCGGTCATTCCATACCTCTTTAAATGGCCTTGTTTGAATTTGAGGTTTGGTTTTGTGCCACTAGGAGGAGGTGGACCATAATGTTCTAGCAAGCAAGTGGTGACATATCAGCAGCTACCAGGCACCCTCCATGGAGCACGTGTGCATCAGCCTCACCCTGCCTTGGCGTGGGGGGACTCACCTCCAGGAGTTATATTATAAGGGCTGCTCCACTATGTGTCCCAGCAGCATGGCCTTCTCTGGTCTCTTGGGGAGATGGAACGATGGAAGGTCCTGACCTGGGGTCTCTTCTTGGGCTCCCACCTGGAGCCGGGCCCAGCAGAAGTCACAGATGTGCCCTGGGTGAGTATGAATGTTGGCCACTGGGGGCCCTTCTGTGTGTACCCTGCCTGCCTCCCTTCCTCCTCTCCACACTCAGGGTGCATCTTGTTGCCGCTGAGAGCCGTGGATCAAGGCCCTTTACACCTGCATCCGTACCCCCAGGGAAGGTGCTGTTGTTCTGAGTTATGCTTCTGCAGCTGGAGCTCAGACAGGCGTGTGCGCCAGGCCACAGAGCATGTCATGGCAGGGGCAGCATCGTGTCCAGATGTGCCAGACTCAAATGTCCATGCTTGCACCACAGTGTCCTCTTGCATGTCTCTCATGTGGACTGTCCACGCTTCATAGATGTGTCAAGGTTTCTAGAGAGACAGAGCTGTGAGAACTGGGCCTGAGGCTGACATTTCCTCACTGTGTGCTCTGCCTCTTTTTCATGAATGTTTCTTATCAAGACCAAGATTGTCCAGGTGTCTGTGAAGGCAGATGCTTCTCTAGGCCCCAAACTCCCTATGCTCTTATCTTTTTACCCTCCCTGCCTTACAGCAGAGACCACATTTGGTTTAGTGCCTAGTACCTGAGGTTGGATGCTTGGTACCTGAAGCTTAGTGCTTAGTACTTGAGGCTTGGTACTTAGTACCTATGATGTGGTGCTTAGTACTGAAGGCTCAATGCTTAGTGACCAAGTTTCAGTGCTTAGTACTTGAGGCTTAGTGCTTGAAACGTGAGACTAAGTGCTTAGTACCTGAGGCTCAATGCTTAGTACCTGAAGCTCAGTGTTTATTAACTGAGGCTCAGTACTCAGTGATGCTGCTTGGACAAGGATATTGGACGTCTTTGCAGAGCTGTTTTAAGCATGTGTTTACTCAGGTCACTGTCTGGGGCTGGTTTGAGTGTTTGAAGCTTGTTTATTTTTTGCATCTCTGTATCACCCTGGGTGTAGTGGTGGCCTTAATTATCTGTCTACCATCACTTTCCCGTGAGACTGCTGGCTCTTGGAGGCTGGAGCTCTAGCGTATGGGCAGTTGCTCAGTAGGACTTGGGGGGCTGACTTACCCTCTGACCTTTGCTGTGTCCTCATTTTCTGGGTCTCAGTGGCCTGGGGCCGGGGAGCTTACTCTGCTGTGTGCCTGGCCCCGGCACTGGGGTGCTCCGGGCTTGCCTGTGTGGGCTCTCCACCCCTGCGATTTGGAGGCAGCCCCACCCATGCGATTACAGGTTGGTAACTGATCAGCTAAATTGGATTATTCATTACGGTTGGGATTGAATTGAAATTGCAAAGGGTAATTTTCCTTCTCACATTTCAAGGTCAGATGAGAGTATTTACTGTGTGGCCTCTGTTTATTTGGGAATGCAAATTGAATTTGGTGATTCGAATTGATGAGATGTTAGGAATGGAGAGCGCATCAGAGGTGGCTCAGCAGAAATGACTGGGAGGCCAGACTGCAGCTTTGTGGCCTGCTCCCTTGGCCGTTCCTTTGATTGGTAATTACTTCAGCCTTTGTGTTTCTTATTCTCTGGTTTTGTTTCCGCTGTTTGGATTTTTTTTTCTCAGAGAAATGTGCAGTGACGCTTGGAGGCATTTAAGATTGGAATTAGATGGTGTAAATAAAGACAGCTGCGTGCCATACTGGGCCCAGGCGGTGTGGGGCAAGGCCCACTGCTCCCTCTCCAAGGAGCAGGACCCGGAGAGGCAGACTGCCCACAGCCTGCCCTCCTGTCTCTGGTCCCCTGCCATCTCCCCACATGCCAAACCTACCACTTGGCAAGACCAATGGAGCCTGTGGTCCCCTTACTGTACCCGAGACCTGATCTCAATGGTGTTGGTTGAGGCTGGCCACGCGGTGAGAGGGCACCCCCATGTGTAGACGGGGCTCTGGGTCTGCATAGGAGCCTGGCTTGCCACCTCCCAGCTCTGTGACTCCAGCAAGGCTCGTTCCCTCATTGGGGAAATAGGGACATGACGGTAGCAATACCCACTCCTCTCAGATTCTTGTGGGCATTCAGCAAGATCCGGTTGTAAGAGCGTCCTTTGAGTTCTGAGACTTACGGCACTCCTGGCTCCTGACCTCTTCTGCTTGTTTCTTTAGTCCCACGGGAAGTTTCAGAGAGGTAAATCGTGATGTCAGTCCCCACCAACTCTTTCTCAAGGCCGCCTCCTCAGGCACTCAGGAAAGCCCAGCCTCGCTTCTCCAGCCCATTTGAGTACGGAGGGTGGGTTCCCGCCCGGCCCCCCCCGCCCCCCCCGCCCCGCCCCTGTGCAAGCAGGGGCAGGGGAGGGGAGTTCACACTTTGAATTCCCTCTGCCAGCTCCCGGCTTTGCACGTGCACGTGTCTTGTTGGGCAGGCAGAGATCAGTGTCTCCCTCATCAACGAGGAGTTGGCAGTCAGATGCGGCTGTTTCCTTGCTTCCCTCCTCTTGGAAGTCGCTGTTAGTTCCCCTGTCATGAGCGCCCCGGGATTGCAGTGGACTGCGTCCTGGCGGTGCTGGCCTCCAGGCCGCACCGCTCACTGGCTTGGTAGGGACATGGCAATAGGAGCCTGGGTGTGGCCCCTCCTCTGGGACCCTTGCGTTCTGGGGGAGCATTTCTGAAACCAGTGCTTGTGGAGCTGCTGTGTGACTCCCGGCCAGGTGCCCTGTCCATGTGGCCGGGCCCATGTTCCCTGTGGCTGCAGCATGTGTACGCAGGGCTTGGGACGCCGTCCTGGCACACATCTCTGCGGGGGGTACTCAGGAAGTCATTCTCTTTCAGAATTCGCTTAGCGCTCTTCATCGGCAGATGCTTCAGAGCGGGGCAGGCCAGACCCCCCCCTCAGCCTGGCCTCCAGGGCATCTCTGCGCAGCTTGCTGCCCTTGCCTGCCCCCTCAGACAGTCTGAACCCCGTCTGTGTCCCTTGCTTTCCACTCCCAGGAACCTCCCTGCCACGTGCCTGTCCCCTCCCTGTGGGATCGTGAATTCCGCATCACCTGGTTGGCCCTGCTGTCATTCCTCTCTTGGCCTGTCTCCTCTCTTCTTTGATGAGTCCAGGAGCCCCGGCTTTCCATGGACTTGGACTTCGGTCTCAGACTTACTGTGAACTGCGGGTGTGCAGTGGTGAGTACACACACCGTCTCTGCCCTGGTGGACACGGAGGGGAGAGAGGCGCTGACAGCTAACGCTCGTCAGTGAGGCAGACGGTGATGTGAAGGACAAGACCGGGCCCCGCGCGAGATTGGGAGGGTCTGGAGCACGGTGGCAGGAGGGAAGGTGGCCTGAGGTGGGCGTCACCTGAGGCTCCAGCGTGCTCGTGAGTAGACGGATGGCAGGGCTTTCCAGGCTGTGTGCACAGCACGAGCGATGACCTGGGGGCAGAGCTGGGCCCTGCAGAGGTGGCATGACTGGCTGGAAGACATCCCTGCCGGAGGTGGAAGTGGCGGAGGCGGGGAGGGGGGTGAAGATGAGTTCAGCTGGGTCTGGCCTGCACATGGCTGTTTGCGTGTGACTGTCGCCGGCGGCTGGTAGAAAAGGAGCCGTGGCATGTTGGGGCTGCCTTTTAAGGTGGGTTTGCATGTTTGGTCAGGGGGGTATGGGATGGGTAGACTGCAGTGGGGGCCAGTGGGGAGGGGCGGCTGGGACCAGCCTGGCGGTACGCATGAGCAGCTGGGCTCAGGACCTGTGGAGGGGGAGTTGTCAGGTCTGCTGAGGCCTGGCAAGGTGGAGAGGGGCAGGGGGGCTGGAAGGTAGCACCAGGGTTCCAGCCTGTGCAGCTGGTAAGTGGTGACACCCTTCGCAAGGGTAGGAAGATTCGAGCAAGAGCAGACCCTCGGGGTCGAGGCAGAGTCCGGCCTTCCCTCACGGGGCGGCAGCCTGCCTGGGAGCCTTGTGGCCCGGGCCCGGCTCCTTCCCTTGCCTCTCCGCCTATTCTGTGCGCTGACCTCGGCTGGTTTTCGTTGTCTCAAGATCCCCCTTCTGGTGTTGGTCCCTCCTCATCTGCCTCTGCAGCGCCTCCCTCAGAAGGTCTTCCCTCCAGAAAGGCTCTTGTGTGAACCGTGGCCCTGTCCTTCCTTGGCCTGTGGCCCACGCCCCCAGGGCTTCTCTCATCTTTCCTGCAGAGATGCTCTTGTAGACCGCCCAGGCTGAGGACGCAGCTGAGGGTGTGAGGATCTTGCTGTGAGCTCTCCTTGCTGTTGTGCAGCACAGCTTCCTGCGGTGGCCTTTAGGATGGGACGAGGCAGACCCACCTGGGCCTGTGGCCCTGTGCAGTGAGGGCCTTGGGACAGCATTTTGTGGCTGCCTTGGCCCCTCCTGGAGGGCGGGCGTGGGGCCTCTGCTCCTGCAGCTGGTAGCACGCTCCTCCCGCCCGGCGGGGCCTTTCTTGGAGAGTCCTCCTCACTCCGGGTGCTGCTTAAGCATATTTGGAAACGGACACCCTGGTGGAGGACCGGGAGTGCGCCTGTGGTTGAGTCCCACAGGATGGGTGCGAGGAGGCCGCCGTGGCACGGCTCCTCCCTGCCGGCCTGGTGTGGGCGAGTGCTCTCCCGGTTAGCACGCTGTCTGCTGCTGCTTGGTGTTTTGTTGCACTTGGAGTTGTGCGGTTCATCTGCTGTTCACCCTCCAGGCCGCAGCTTCCAGAATAACCCTAAGACCGCGAGGAAATCTCTGTGGCACAGGAGCCGGCCTCAGTGCCGCAGCCGCTCTGCAGGCTGCCTCCTGAATAGTAGGTCACCTGTCACTGAAGCCCCTCTGGGTGGAAGCCGACCACTCACCAAGCAGCCCTGTCCACCCCTGGGTGGCTCTGCGAGAGATTTCTCATCACTAGAGTCTAACGGCCCTCTCCCTGTCACTCTCAGACCACCTGAAGGCAGTGTGGGAGCCAGCTGCCGTGCCGTCCCCTGGGCCCGCCCAGGCTCTCCTCAGACGGGGAGGCCTCCAGCACTCTTTGCTTGCCCCTTGCTCTGCTCTTGGGCCCCTCCAGGTTGTCCCTTTCATGGCTCTGCACACATGGTGCCCTGTGCCTCAAAGGCTCCCTCTGGCTGGGTCTCATCTCCTGCTGCTTCTCCCCACCTCACCTGCTGCCCCGGGGCATCTTGGCTGCCCTTTCCTGTCGGGCTGGTGGTGACCTTGCTGTCAGCAGAAACTCTGACATCCTTTTGGTACGTGCTGCAGCTCAGTCGTGTCCCCGAGTCCTGATGGCACGCAGGGCGGGGGTCCTGGGCCTGGGAGCAGCACCTGACCTACGTGCCAATCATACTCACCGTGTCGGACCAGCCAGCTCTTACCCACTGTCCCCTCCTGGGACCTTAGCTCTGCCCTGTCCTTTTCACAGCCCTTCCCTGCCATTTGCTCAACAAGCAGACTTCTAGAATTTTCAGCTTCTGAAGATTCGCTGATGAGCTGCAATGGAGCCAAGACTTCCTCTTCCTCCCCCCGCCCCATACAGTCTTGGGGAGGGCTGAGGAGATGACGTCTGAGCACCAGATGGGTGCAGAGCAGGTCCTCCGGGCTGAGTCCAGGCCTGGGTGTGTCCTTTCCTTCCTGACATAGCACAGCTGGCCGTTTATGCCCCAGACAGAGAGCTGAGTCACCTGTTTGATGGTGGCTTGTCTTGGCCTGACTGGTGGCCCCATGGGGTGCCCGGGGCATAGTGCTGGAGAAACTGGAGGCGGGCATTCCCATGTCCTGGTTGGGGCAGAGCGGCCTCAAGTGGATTTGCTTGTTGGTAAAATGGAGAGCTTAAAGATTGCATGTGTTCCTCTAGCCCTAAGAGTCAGGTGCATTAGGGGTTTTGCAGAAGTGTGAGTAAAATTTTCTTAATGTTTCCTAGCTTCCTTCAAGAGTGTGATTACTCGGAATCCGTGTGCAAGTGCCATCGTATTTACAGCTTGACCTGTTGGAGACCTCTAGCGGGCTCACGTGTGCAGTCCGGGCAGTGCCCCTGGGCACTTGTCAGAAACAGCTCTCAGTGTGGTCCATGCTTACATGTGAACGTCTCTTCCAAGTGTTATGGATTCGAAGGTTGACCCGCTGTAGAGTTCTTATTCTGAATTTGGGTCTGGCTGTGGCCGTTGGCGTGTTTACACCCTCTGTGTTGACGTGCCAGGCAAGAGTTAGCATGAAGCCCTCGCCCCACACCAAGCCTCGAGCCAGGGCTCGACAGGGGTGACTGTCCTTCCTGGGACGGACAGCACCACCCTTGTCTGCTCCACAGAGGTGATGGCCAGGCCTTCGGGCCTTCTGTCACAGGGAACGTCTGTGACAGCTGTTGGTACCTATGCTCTTTCCTGGGCATCGAGGACAGCTCGGGGTGGCAGGCTGGAGTTGGGAGAAGGTAGACAAAGAGACCGTGGGACTGGCCGGGTCTTGCGGGGCCAGAGCCGGAATCAGCGCTGTCTCGAAGAAGGTCATTAAAACGTCTCCCGCCGCTTCAGAGTGTGCTGTGTCCTTTCATTGTTGCTTGGAGGCCGCTATTCTTGGGCCGGGAGCTTTCTGATGAAGATTCCATTAAGGGGACTGCAGTGGCCCATCGGAGTACAAAGATGGGTTCTCAAAGGCTCAGCCCTTGTTTCCGTCAGCAGATACCAGCTCGAAAAGGCATTGATCGATAAACACGCCCGACTTCTCCTTTAAGAACTGAGAACTTCATTTTGAAGTCCCAAAGGTTCTCGGAAATGCCAGTGACCTCAGAGTTCAACTTAAGCATGGAACTCGAGGTTTAATTTTTTATGAGTTTTCTCTTCTTCACTTCACAAGAAAGGCTGAGTTTGAACGGAGAGAACGTCCCTGGCAGAGGGGTGCTGGTGTTGGGGATCAGGGCTCTGGGGTTTGGCAGGCCAGACGCTTCCGCGCTGCAGGGAGGTCCCTCCCGGGTGTGGGCAGAGCTGCAGACGTCCCTTTCTGGCCCCACATCAGTGCTTCCTGCCCCAGTGGCGTGCGAGGATCGAGGATCAGGGAGGCCACCTGTTGGCAGGTGGTTTGAAAATCTCATTTGGGGCAGTTTGACTGGATTCCGTGTGGAAGGCCAGCCCCTGCCTGTGCCGGACGGTCCAGTGACTCTCATTGCCCGAGGGCCTCACTCTCTGTCCTCCCTCTGTCCTGCGGCGCTCCGGCCCCCTTCCCTGAGCCTGCCGCGTGCTGTTGCTCTGCTTCCCATGGGATTATGTATGAAACGTGAACCCCTCCTGGCTGCTGACCCCCATCTGCCAGCCCGCTGCTGCTTTCCTTGGTACTGAACGGACGTCCTGAGAAGGTGGCCGGTGCTGCCTTAGTTCTCCTCACTTTATCTTGCGCCCTTCCCAGTCTGCTCCTCGTGCGCTTCCCTTCTGCACCTGTTCTGACCCCTCCATGCCCCTCCCAGGCGGCTCTGGGCCCTCGGGGAGCTTCTACCCTGTCGCCTGCTGTCGCCTCTGGAGGGCCGCTCTTCTCCCTGTGGTTTCTGAGGGTCCCCGAGTCAGAGGCCCCTCCTTGACGACCCGGCGTGTCCTTGCCTCTGGGTCCTTTCCGCCTCTTCCCCTGCACGTCCTCTCTCCAGGCGACCCAGCGGACCTCGATTTGCCTCCTGTCCCTCCTCTGCCCACTGTAGTTCCTGCTATTTCTGTGGACAGCAGCCTCCCTTTCCCATGCTCGGCTTTCCTGCTGGCGTCCTGTGGCCTGTCCAGTGGGGACGCAGGGGAGATGTGGCAGGGCTGGCAGGAGGAAGGGGCGTGTTCCTTCCTTTTCCTGGAATGGGCCCGCTGGCGTCCTTTCGCTTCCCTGATTAGTGGCCGTCACTCCCAGCAGCAGCTGATGCCCGTTCGCAGTTTTCCTGGCGCTCAGGGCCCCAGCTCAGCAGGCTGGTGCTCTTCCGAAGCCTGGGTCTGACCCCGGCGGTGCCTCCCCAGAGGTCCAAGTTCCCGTTCTCTAAGTGTCTAGATTTAATGGTTGCACCCTCTTCCCTTGGTTCTCACAGCCCAAGGAGTGGAGGCTCCTTCCTGAAGTTGCTGCCTCCTTCATACCATAGGGGTCTCTTTCCTTCCCTTCCAGTTCCCTGCTACAGCTTTTTCCGGGTTAGCGGCACTTGGTGTCACCTGCCTTCTGTCATGTGCAGGTGTCTGTGCCTGAGGTGCACACCCTGGGACGAGAGCCGTGTGGTTGGGCGTGTGCTGGTGGTGGATCCCTGCTGTTTCTCCAGGGCCTGGGGAAGCTTGTCGCTGCGACTCCGTGGACGCTGAGTGAATGAATGAGTAGATCTGAGCGCTGATGGTCCTGAGCGAGGCTCTACAGAGTGTTCAGCAGCACCGTCTCCTGGAATATGCTGAAGTTGGACTTTTAGGTCTAGCTCTGTCTGTTAAAAAATTGAGTACGTGAGAACTGTCAGGCCTCATGCCAGGCCGTGGGGATGTGGGGTGATGCAGGGCTAGCAGGCCTGAGGAGAGGGCTCGTCCTGTGGGCCCGGGCCGGCCGGGAGGCGCTCAGGCCGGGTCTGCAGTGGGGCTGCCCTCCCGGTGCTGACCCTGCTGGTGTGCGGCGTCCTTCAGGGTCGAGTACCCTCCGGCTTCATTCCTTCCCGTCCTGATTGCATGCGAAGCATTTTGTCATCAGGAGAGACAGGTTTTCTTTCTAGCCGGGCATCGGAGCTTTGCCAACCTGGGCTCAACCCCAAAGCCCTGAGGGGCTCTGTCATCTTCCTGGGGCGCTGCCAGACACGACTGGCGCTGCATACTGCAGGTGACGCATTGGTTTTTATGACATCTTAGGACTGGGCTGGGCACTCCCTGTCACCTCCTCCCAAGGGGCTGAGGCCCCCCAGCGTTTCAGGGACCTGCACAGGGAGCTGACAGCCAGCAGACTCAGATGCAGGTGTCCTGTGTAGGCCTGCCCCAGCTCTGCTGCCCTGGGCCCAGGTCCCTGGTGCCAGGGGGTACTCTCAGCTCTGCACGGGCGGGCAGCAGTCACCCCTTCTGTGGTATACTTGACCTACTTGTGGTGGGGAGGCCTCCAGTTTGACCCCACACAATATGAGTGCATCATGCTCCTGAAACTGTGGGGCTTGGGCTTTGTCAGCCACCCCCAAGGCTGTCCCCAACAAGTGTGAGCTCAGGACAGCTTCTCAGAGCAGCCCCTCCCCCCTGAGCCTAGTCACCTGAAAGATGGCATTGGCCACATTCTTGCCTTTGCGTGCCTGAGCCGGGTAGGAGGGCCAGTCTCTGATTAAGCCATGGTGGTGGAACGGTGATTTGAAGCACTCGCACATTTCCCCACCTGAACTCGAGGATTCTGGGGTCCATTTCACAGCCCTTGATTATTGGCCTATAAAGAGTTCCGAATTGAACTAGAACTGAAAATAACCTCTTAATATGTCTCTTTCAAATGAGTATTTGTACTTGTTTTTTATTTTATGCTTTTGGTTATGAAGCACCTAGAGGTGGCAGGTGCAGGTGGCCAGCTGTGCGGTTGGGTTAAGTATTAGTGTAAGACTGCCATGGCTCCATCAAGACAAAATGTGAGGCCCGTGAAGTGAGAGCGTTGGCCTAGCTCCGGGGGGTCTGAGGCCTTGCTGTGGGCCGTCTCGGGTGGCCCAGAGAGGGGCTCTCTGCCGAGTCTCTTGTAAGGATCTGTTTTCAAACTCTGCTTACCTGCTTAAAGAATTAGACTAAATTGTAATGAAAAACCCAGTACTCACTCAGACGTGAAACAGAACAAATGAGCACGTTGCAGGCCACTTGAGAGAAAGTGTGCTCTGCCATCCCTGTGAATTAAAGTTTCCTTGGAATCGTGTAATTAAAGCAAAAAGGAAATAATTGGATGGCAAGAAGGCTACCAGACTGCAGGTGTCATCCATAGCCACTCATCTGAAGTTGGACATTTTCAAAGCAGTGTCATTGTTCTCACTGATTGTCAACTCAGGTAAACTTTACAGTTGTCACCTTGTAACATAATCCTAGTAATGTCCTGTTTCTGTTTTTTTCTTTTGAGATTTTAAGACTTTCCTTTTGGCAGAGGTTTCCTCTACTTAAAGCAATAGCATGAACACCTAGTTCCCCACCCACAATTGATTATGCGCCCGGCCCCACACCCACCTGCAGGCTCGGCTGCTTTCCCAGGATGGCTTCCCCTTTGGTCCCTCTACAGAGATCCCTTCCTGGGAGTCATCCTGGTCATCGTCCCCTCATGCACGCACACGGGGGAGTCTACCTGTGGGCCTGGGGGGAGGCAACATTGGGGGTGCAGAGTCATGGGAGTCATGGGGTCTTCCCGCTAGTTTTGGGCCCTGGCTGCCATTTGCTGTGGTTCTTGGGCTGGCTTCCAAGGAACGTGTAGGGTCAAGCCAGGTGCAGAGGATAGCCCTGGGGTGGGACCATGAAGGACTGATGGCTTAGTGAGAGAAAGCGAGGCGAAGACCGAACTCTGAAGGCACTTGGCTGCTGTGCCAAGAAGTGGGGATGTCAGCGTGTGGGTGGTTGGGAGTGGGAGAGGCCTCTGCATCAGGGTCCCGTCCTTATCTGGGGTCTGAAAGCATGGCCAGGGGGCAGTTACTGCAACAGCAGTAATGCAGGTGGGAAAGGACGAGTGCGTGAACTGAGGTCGAGGCGCTGGGAGCGTGGAGGGGCAGGAGGTGCGTAAAGTGGAATGGAGAGGAAGCGTCAGCCCGCCGAGGGTCCGCGGGAGCAGGCCTGTCCCAGCCTGGCCCCTTGGGAGGAGCCCCACAGGAGGCGTCTGGGCCCCGTGTTGGAGGTCTTGCCGGTGTTCGCCTTTGCACAGTGATTCTGGAGTGGCCCCCACACCACGCTGCACATCTGCAGCACTGCGATTCGGAGGGAAGTGCTGGCGCTGGTGATTGCGCTCATTCAGAAGTGCCGTCTCCCGAAGCGCCCCACCGCCGACAATTTTTCCCATTGTGTGTGGAGTGAGCATCCCCTCCCCCGCTGCCTGCCGTGTTCTGGGATCACCCTGGTGTCTGTTTGAAATCCAGAAACTCCTGAAAGGCTTTAAGTAGCTATTCAGAAGTGAGGAAATGACAGTGAGCTGGCTGCACGTGCGGCTCTATTTTGGGACCTGAGTCAGAGTGCCGTCCTGGCCCTGGGGGCCCGTCGCTGGGGTGCTGTCCTGTGGCCAGGCCTCATTGCTCTGCCTTTCGCTTTTTCTTGCAGTGCCCGGGGGCTGGAGAAGGTCAGGCAGCAGCTCCAGGAGGAGGTGCGCCAGGTCAGCAGTCAGCTGCTGGAGGAGAGGAAGAGGCGGGAGACGCACGAGGCTCTGGCCCGGAGACTTCAGAAGCGGGTCCTGCTGCTGACCAAGGTACGGGACGTGGCGGGGGTGGCCAGGCCGGTCCTGCCTGCAGAGGGCTTGCCTTCCAGGTCAGCGGCTCCCAGTGCGGCCCCCATGTCCATTCTTAGTCTTTTCTCTCCAGGCCCCACGTTTGTCAAGATCCCTGCCAAACTCAGTTTGCTTCTTGGCCCCCGTGACTCACGCCCCACTTCTGGGTCAGCTGGCTTGTGGGCCGCCTGTGAGTCATGTCAGTTCAGTGGAGCGTGCCCTCCCCAGGAGGAGCATCCTGGCAGTTTAGTCAGTTGCGAGTTTATCCTGGATCACCGGGAGGGTTCTCAAATGCAAGAGCGAGTTCCCCCAACCCAGCTGTTTCCTGTTGGGACCATGGGGCCTTTCCAGACATCTCTCCAGCACTTCACTGTCCCCTCCTGGTTGGGGGGCAGAGCCTGCTGGCCTTCCCCGGTGACCTGGGCTATTGGTGTTGGCCCTGAGCCCATGTGTCTCCCCCAGTGGGGTCAGCCCTCCCTTAGGCCCGGGGGATGGGGGCAGCCTTTCCTCCTCTGATGCCCATGAGCGCAGGGTAAAGCGCAGTGGGTCTGTGGCCCAGGGTTTGTGATGAAAACCCGCAAATGCACTGGGTGGCATGTGCTCTCGTTCCTGGCCTCTTCTGTGAGGGCCTGATTCCCTCTAATTGTTCTGTGCCTGATGTCTGGCTCGATAAGCAGAGTTCACTGGAGCGTGAGTTAAGGGTTTTGTGTGAGAGAGCGTTCTTTAAAATGTTGCTTTGGAGGCTGAGATTTCCGATGTGGAAGGAAAGGACCAACATTGTCCCCAAATGCTCTCTAGGTGGGGGCGAGGGTGTCTGGCTTGCTGGCAGAGAGTCCTCCGTCTGTCCTCAAGCCCGTGTTGCGGGGCTGCCCCAGCCTCGGGAAGATGGCCCACCTGGGAGTATCAGGCGTGGTGTCTGACGAGCGCTCTCCTGTTCTTCACCATTTGTGATGAAAATCTAGGCTCTTAGCTGCTGGGACCTCCTGGCTGTGAAGCTTTTATTCTTTGTTTATTCGTTTTTTGTGAGGAAGATGGGCCCTGAGCTACCATCTGCGCCCATCTTCCTCTCTTTTGTGTGTAGGCCGCCGCCGCAGCATGGCTTGATGAGCGGTGTGTAGGTCTGCACCCAGGATCCGAACCCGTGAACCCTGGGCTGCTGAAGCAGAGCATGTGAACTTAACCACTGCGCCACCAGGCCAGCCCCTATGAAACTTTTAAAAAACAAGTCATATTTCAGTTACTAAAACCCTGCTGTGTCACTCAGGGCCCTGGGTCCAGAGGCTTCCCAGGTCAGACTTGGCCCACCTCTCCACACAGGCCCCAGGTGCTGCCTCTGAAGCCCTGGCTTTGCTGGTGTCCTGCAGGGGAGGCATCCCCAAAACGTCCTCACACGCTGCCACCCGGAGCTGTCAGCTGCCTTTCCCCAAAGCAGAGGGTGCCGTCCAGGTGCCTAGTTGGCTGTGGCCAGCTACATGGAGCCAGCCTGTTATGGCCTCACTCCTCCTTCCCTTCTTTCTCGAATGTACTGTGTGTCTGCCGGTGTCTGCTTTGCACGAGGGGCCAGGATGCAGGTGTGCGGTCACAGCCCCCAGGGAGCTTACAGTCTAAGGGGACGAGAGTGGCAAGCGCACACACTGGCCAGTCGTGAAGGAAGCACATGGAGCTCATCACACGGCAGTTTCTGGAGTTGCTGGTGGCTCAGCTGAGACCTGCGGGTTCATTGTTGTGAAGGGGCGAGTGGAAAACCTGTCCTTGTGGTAGAGTGCCACGGCTAGCAGTGCCGCCAGGTCATGCCGGATATGTGGGAGCTGGAAGGAACACGATGACTTCAGTTTTGGGGGCCCGGCTTGCAGGTGGTTCAAGAACCGCAGGTGTGCCCGCCCCGGGTCACAGGTGGGCGCGAGGATGGCTGAACAACAGAGCAGCTCAGGGAAGGGGTGAGCCGGGGCGAGGCTGTGTGCGGCTGGGGCAGTGGGGCGTCTGGACGTGCCATCCTGTGAGTGAGAGACACAGGGTGGGCAGGGGTCTCTGAGGGGGGAGCACCGAGCTTTCCTGGGGTGACCAGTGGGAGGGCTTTTCCCTGTGACCTCAGGAAAGTCGCTTAGTCTTGCTGGGTCTCCATTTTCCCGTTTGCAGAGCAAACAGCTCAGGCTAGATGACCACGGGGTGTCTTGTGAGCGTGCCGGCTGTGTCTGACGCTGAAGTGGCTTAGTGCCTCATCCTGGTGGGGTCTCGTGCAGACAGTCCCACGAGGTCCTGCGACAGCCAGTGAAGGGGAGGACAGGGCAGAGGCTCTTCCAGGAAGGGAAGGTTGAGCTGTTGTGCACTCCAGCAGCCCCAGTTCTGGGTGTTCGTCTGAAGGACACGGGGCCACTGTGTTGAAGAGCTGTCTGCACCCCACACTCACTGCAGTGCCATTCACAGTGGCCAAGACGTGGCAGTGACCTGTGTCCAGCGACGGGCGATGGACACAGGAGATGTGGTTCATACACATGATGGAATGTTACTCAGCCACAGAAAAGGAAATCCTGCCCTTTGTGACGACGTGGATGGACCTTGGGGGCATTATGCTAAGTGAGATGAGACAGAAAGACAGATACTGCACGACCTCACTTAGATGTGGAGTCTAAAAACCTGACCTAGGAACAGAGCGGGCTGGTGGTCGCCAGAGCTGGGGCTGAGGGCTGGAGGAAATGGGGGAGGGCGGTCAAAAGGCATGAACTTCCGGTTTGTAAGATAAATTGAAGAAACAAGGAAAAGTACAAACCACACAAGGCTTGGTCCGACCCCTCCTCCTGAGAGGCTCTGGGTCGCCCTGTGCCACGGGGCCGCAGCTCCCCTGTCCCGGACCAGTCGTGTCCCCGGCCCGTGAGGAAGTTGTGCAGGCTGTAGGAGTCACCCTGAGAGGGAGGCTGATGACCTCATGGGCTGTTTACACGGGGCCCCCTTAGGAGGAAAGGAGGCTTCGGGAAGGTTTGTTGAGTGAGTCCAGGATTCGGCTGGTTCAGCAGGTTGAAAGCCACACTGGGAGAGGCTTTGTGGACTGATGGGATCTGATTTTGTCCTCTTCTAGGTCTTAGTAGTAGATGATGGGCCCCCTGTGGCCTGAGCCGTGGGACAGAATGGTGGCCCTTGGAGCTCTTGAGTGAGCAGCGGGCAGCCTCATCTGCTCCCTGCCTCAGTCGTGTGTGTGTGTGTGTGTGTGTGTGTGTATGTGTGTCGCTTAGAACGGCACCTGGGACACAGTGCTCTGCGTGTCCCATGTGGACGTGCACACGTACAGGGGCCTCATCTCTGCTCAAGTCCACTCCCTGTCTGTCTGGAAGGCGCCCCTTGTTCCTGACGCCTCCTCTGGCCCCAGGTGAAGCAGCCCCTTCTTTCTCCAGGCTCCTCTGGCACCTTGGCTGTGGGGTGCTGTGACAGACCGGGAGCCTGGGCTGAGCGAGCCTGGCGGGTGTTGTGGCCTGGGGCCGAGTGCAGGAGCTGTCATCGCTGCTGTTGGAGCAGGCTCACAGGCGGGCTCCGGGGCTGCTTGTCCAGCCTCTTGGCCACTCAGGGAGCTGTCCCGGCTGCATTCGGAGGACAGCCTGGGCTTTTGGGGCCTATGTCCCGTGCGAGGTTTGTCCTGGTTAACGTCCAGTTGGGGATGGCACCCCATCTGCTCTGTGGGGGTGGCAGTGGGGCCTCGTTTGGTTTCAAACGATTCTTCTTTTTTAGTAAACTTTATTTTTTAGATCACTTTTAGATTTACCTAAAAACTGTGAAGACAGTTCAGAGGGCCCCTGCACCCGGCAACCCCATCCCCATGCTTCACGTCACGTGGCACATTTGTCACCATCTTGAACCAACACTGACACGTTCTCATGAACTGAGGTCCCCACTTTCTTCACACTCCTTGAGTTTCCCTAATGCCCCCCTCTTTTCCAGGACCCCGTGCGGGGTCCCAGAAGACTTCCAGTCCTTGGATTCCTTCGGCCCCGGGGCTGTGACAGTCTCTCAGGCCTGCCTCGTGTCTGAGGCCCTGCAGTGTCGGGAGGGCTGCTCACGTGTCTGTGGAAGGCCCCCTGCTGGATCTGACGCTCCTCTCGGGATTACCGGGTTCTGGGTTGGGGAGGAAGACCCCAGAGGTCCGGTGTCCTTCACATCACGTCGTATCAAGGCCACACCCTGTCGAGGTGCCTCGATCGCCTGGCTGAGGAGAGTGCGCTGGGTCTCCCCCGTCGGCTCCCATCTGCCCCGTCCGTACTGTGCCCTCTGGAAGGAGGTCACCGTGCACGTCCCCCCCCTCTGGCTGGGGGCTGCTCCCCTCCTGGAGGGCGGAGTGGCTGCCGTCTGGAACTCTCTGTACAGGAGACTCATCTCTCCCGCTCATTTATTTATTCAGCCACTTAGTGATGTTAGGATGGACTTGTGGATGTTTCTGTTGTGCTCTGGCTCGTAATCCAGTTCAACGTCATCTTGTAGCTTTGGCCTCTGGGAGCTCTTTCAGTTGGCTCTTGTGTCCCTCTGATGCATCCCATCAGTGCCTTCTGTTTTCTGAGTACTTGCTTCCTCTCTGGCACTAGAAGGTGGTCCAGGCTCACCCTGTGTCCTCCTGCCCAGTCCTAGAGCCAGCCCTCGCCCCAGGGTCCCGGCTTCCTCTCACCGGAGGTGGTGTTAGAATCCACGACCCCTGGGTCCTGGGTGTGCTTGTTGCTACCGGGGTGGTATTGCCTTTGGGCTCCCGCAGCCGACAGAGCCCAGAAACCTGTGTGTGTGTGTGTGTGTGTGTGTGTGTGCTAACTCGTGTGTATATACTTAATCTATAAACATTTCTACACCTAGCCCCCAGCTCTCTAGTGACTGAACACACGTCCACACTGACATCTCCACCTCTGATCCCCACCATGTGATCGTCCAGCCCCCTCCCCTTGCTGACCCGACCTCCCGCCCCACGGTGAGGGCCTGGCTCCTGCTGTCCACCATCCACCTTCCTCGCCGCTCCGCCCAGCGCACCATGCGGCAGTGTAAGGAGTGTTAACACCAGATGATAACTTTTTGTTTTGAAATAATTATAGATCATAGGAAGTTGCAAAGACAGGGCAGAGGGTTCTCCTGTTTCCCGCAATGTCCCCAGTGGTTCCATTTTACATAATTATGGCATGGTAACCTGGTGTTGGCACAATGTGTGTGTGGGTCTGTGTCACGTTATCCCTTGAGTAGATTCTTGTGACCGCTGCTGCAGTCAAGGTGAGGATGATCTCCTGTGTCCCCCTCAGTCACACCACCCCTTTCCTTCATCGGCCCGATGAGGGGAACCGTAATCTGCTTTCCTGCCTAAAATCCTATCGTTTCCAGGTCTTATATAAACGGAAGCAGACCGTCTGTGGCTTTTTGGGACTGGCTTCTCCACTCCGCTGAATGCCCCAGTGCCCCAGATCGTTGCGTGTGCCAGCTCTCGTCCCTCTTTATTGCGAGCAGTATCCCATGGCGTGGCTGTGCCACAGTTGGGCTAATCGTGCACCAACTGGAGGACATTTTCCCTGTTTCCAGCGTTTGCTATTGCAAATAAAGCTGCTCCTAGAGTGGTGCATGGGTTTTGTGTGGTCATGGGTTTTTATTTCTCTGGGATAAATGCCCAAGAGTGCAGTTGCTGGCTCTCAGGCAATGGCTTTTGGAGCTGGATTGCTGGAGTCCTGCATCAGCGGGGGCCCCTTGATTGTTGGGGAGAAGATCCCAGGAAGTCTGGGGGACTGTTTTGCTTGCCCCGTTCGACTCTGCCTGGAGACAAGCTCCTCCTCGTTGGGCCGAGGTGTGGTGGTCGGATGGAGCGGCGGGGCTTGAGGCTCCAGTTCGTCGGGGCACGCAGGGTTGAGATGCTGTGGTGGACAGTTCTTCCTTAGGCCCCACGTGGACCGTGTACTGTGCTGCTGTGGTGGTCCCACGCCGTGGCATCTGGGAGCAGCACGAGTGCGCTAACTCCTGGTTCTGCAGGTTGGGGTCCTGGGCTATGCCGCCTGCCCCCTGGGCACCAGCTCCCACAGGACCCCGTCGGCAGCTCAGCCCCTGCCCGGCACCGGTCCCGAGGCTCCCTGGGAAAGTTTGCCTCCAAGCTCGTTTGTGTCATTGTGGAATTCGGTTCCTGTTGTTGTGGGACCAAGGGCCCTGTTCTTGCTGGCTGTCCTTGCTCCTGGAATCTGCCCATGTTCTTTCTCATGCTTTCTGTGTGGCCCCTCCAGCAGTGCTGGGTGCAGAACCCTCTCACGCTTCAAAGCTCTCCACCTTCTCTGTGCTCCATCTCTCTGGCTGCGATGGAGAAAGTTCTCTGCTTTTAAAGGCTCATATAATTCGATTGGCCTACCCAGACAGTCCCGGATAACCTTATTTTAAGGTGCATAAGCTTAATTTCATCTGTAAAAATCCCCTTTGTCTTGTCAGGTAACCTGATCAGGTTACTGACCCACCATACGTGTGGTCGAGGATGGGCAATGGTGTAGATGTCAAGATCTGAAAACTCGATGCCTGCGAGAGCCAGGCAGACTGCACATATGTGGGATGGGCCCGCCCGCTGCAGGGCTGGGCGTGCTGGAGGGCGTGCGCCGTCCGAATCAGGCTGCCCATCTCGGGCTCGGCCACTGTGGTCCCAGAGGAATCTTCTGAGTTTGAGAGAAGTCAGCAGTGTGGATATTTAAATGAAGTGTTTCCATTTACAAATCGTCTTGTGGGTCAAACAGTGTTCTTTTTTGTTTTGGAGGTGTCAGTAGTTTAGTTTTACTTAAGTGTAGTGCTCAGAAAAACAATTAGTCTACAGAGTTCAAGGTCGTCCTTCTATTTACAGTGAGTAAGCGCCTTTCAGAAGATTTGGCCCTTGACTATCAACAGGTAAGAAAAAATGTGGAGCACGTCAGGAGTTTGCGTGTCATCCTCACGCAGGGCCGTGCTCATCTTCTCTGTGTCGTTCCGGTTTGAGTGTATGTGCTACCGCACAAGCACCAGACCTAGTGTCGTTGGGGGCTGGAGTGGGCCTGCAGCCTGTGGGCCATGCCCCCTGCTCTGTTCTCCTGAGATGATGGGGTGCTGTGGATGTTCCCCGTCGGAGCCCCTGTCACATCGGGGAAGCCTCCCACAGGGGGCTGGTGGTGTGGCTTCCACCTGTGGAGTCTGCGCCTCGTTGCCCAGACTGTGTCTCTTGGCGTTTGTGAACGTTTTACTTGGCTTCATTCTTGGGGATTTTCTGTCCTTGAAGTCCACTGCCCGGGGCTCCCGAGGCAGGAAATTTCCGCTCTTCGCTCCCCCGGCTCAGCAGGTTGGAAGCGGATGGCGCTTTCTGGCCTAATTCAGTCCTCACCCTGACCACGGTGCTCGCGGCCGCCGTGTTGAGGGAGGGAGAGCGTAGGGATTGATTGCCCGGCACTACTGGTTATTTATCCTGACCATCGTTCGCAGCCCTGTGTGGGTCGATACCAGCCGCCTCTGCAGTGCCCGGGTCTGGCACACGGGGATGCATCTGGCCAGTGGCGTGGTGAAGCTGTTCACCAGGCGGCCTGTGGAGGGGCGCGGTGAGTTTTGGGGTGGGTAGCGCCCGGTACACATCCACCGCTGCCGCCCACCCTCTCAGGAACCCTGTGAGCTCGGCCACGCCGCTCGCTCGTGGTTGAAGGGTGCTTCCTCCTCAGGCGCCTCCAGGGTGGCGTCTGTCAGGCCTCGAGGATGTTCTGCTTTCTGGTCTGTCGTGCTGGGCAGAGACCCCAGCCCGTCTCTCTGTGGCGGAGTGTGGCCAGTGCACTGCCGCTGCCCTCTGCTGCAGCCTGGGCCAGGCCCGCGGCAGCCCTGCTGATGGGGCTCTGGTGCCTGTATCCCGTCAGGATCCTGTGGTGTGCTTGACATTTCAGTGTACAGTGCTTGGAATGTGTGAGTTCATTTTGAGACCTTATTAAGCGGCTCCAGTCTAAGGGTTTAATTGTTACTGATAGCTAAGAGCATAATTACCTTGGTAAAATACCATGACTATTTTAAGCAATTGAAAATTGGCTTCCAGAACTGGGTGAACACAAACCATTTTCCTATTTGAAATGAGCTATTTCCAGTGTGCCCCTAATATTCCACAATATGCTTACAGAGTCTTATTTATAGAACCTAAGCAGTGAAAGCTAACTTTTAACACGAAGAAAGTTTTTAAAATATAAGTAAAAGCTTCCCCTCCCCTCTTTTCTGCACCCTCCCTCCCCTGAAATTCCAGAGTGGAGCCATCTTTGGAGAAGGACACAGGTCGTTGGTGTCCTATCTACCCCGAGGTCAGAGCGGATGTTTTTGTGGTGATGACGGCCCCCCTTGATGGGTCCCTGAGTGGGGAGGTGAGAGGTGGCACGTGCCGGAGTGTCAGAAGATCTGGATTCTGAATTCTGGGAACATGCTGGATCTGCACTGGCACCTCTGTTGCCAGGAGCCGATTAACCCAAGGCCACTTCTCTGGAGAGTGGGGGAGTCCCAGTTGTCATTCCCGTCCCCCTGGCTTTGTGGCTTGCTAGGAGGATCAGATGTCCTCATACCCCTGAGGTATCCTTGTAGATCAGAAAGCCCTTCACCAACACGAGTGGTTGTCCTCCAGTTTGAAGACCTCTGCTGTGGGATGTTCACGGGCGGCAAGCCCTGCTGGCTTTTCGCCTCATTCCCAGGTGAGCTGGGAAAGGACAAGATGGCTGGGATTCCGACGTTGCTTCCACTCTTGGAGACGATGCAGGGACATGGGAAGACTGGCGACTTCATCTGCAACACACAGTTGAGATGAATTCAGATCTCAGAGGAGAGCTGGAGAGCAGATAGAGACCCGTCAGCGGAGATGGCTGCTGCTACTTAAGGAGCAATCAGATCCTTGGCACGAGGCGAGCTTTTGGGAAATGGAGGCGGAAGTACAGGGGGTCTCTCAGAGGAGTTCAGAGCTCCTCCTGCCTCGTGTCCAGAAGAGGTGGTCCCAGAAGAAGGCTGTTCCCCACCTGGTCTGCTCACGATCCATAGGCACCTCGTGAGCCAAGCCTGGAAGCCCTCCCTGGGCCAGCGGAGCAGGTGTTGGCTCAGGGGTCCCGGAGTGTCTTCTCGCTCCACTCCGCTGGGACTTCCTCCTCCCTCCACTCTGCCGGGACCTCCTCCCACCTGGCGTTGGCCTTGTGCCCGCGACGCTCCACTGAAGGCTCCCGGTCCTTTTCTGATGGAGGGGCTTGGGTTGGGTATTGGTATTCATATGATTTATTTTGAGTTAAATGTAGGTCTTTATATTCCTCGTATTTACTTGGCAGCTTTAAAAAATCACCTAATTACGTGGGAACTGTAAGGGTGGGGCACTCCATGTTGTTCTTCGGTGCTCACTCGTCCAGCTGCTTGCCCAGCGTCTCTGGGGTCAGCATCTCAGCAGCAGGGAGGTCCAGCCTCGCACCAGCAAGGCACGTCCCTGTGGTTCTCTGTGAACCCCAGCACCTTCCGGAAGCTGCCAGCACGTGGGAGGTGTTCTGGACCCCATTTTTCACCCATGTTACGAGGATAGACTGTTAGCTCTGAGATGCCTCCACTCCTTCCTGATTTCAGGTCACTCAACCCTGCAGGGATGGTGATGTGGGGAGGGCAGAAGGAGTAGGGAGACCTTAGGTTACTCTGGGCTAAAGTGGCCCCCCCCGTCCTTGAGTGCTGTCCTGGACGGGGTGATGGGCTTCTGGAAGGAATGTAGGCAGGTAATAGGTGCTGCGTCCTAATGGCTTTGTGTCCCTGGTGAGGGCAGAGGCCAGTTGTGGGGGATGGGTGGTCCACTGTGGGTGTGGGAGAGGTGGGGTGGTGGTCCTTGTGGGAGGGGGCAGGTGGGTGGTGGTCCTCATGGCAGGGGGCAGAGTGGGTGGCGACCTCCTTTCTTCGGTCACATTGGTGTTTGGAGTGCTGGCTCACAGAGCATGTTCACGTTGAGTTTCAGGGGGGCCTGTGCAGTGTTTTCCAGTGACTGCCCAGTTTGCATCCCTGGCGGGTGTGTGAGTTCTGGCCCCTGGCTTTGCACTGGACTTGTGGCTCTGGCTGGGAGCATTTGCTGCTTAGTGAGGTACTTGCTGCTGTGTCTGCATAGCGTTTTGATATCTGGTAGTGAAATCCTCCAAATTTGTTATTATTCTTTAAGATTCTTTGGCTAATTTTGGTTCTTTGCATGTCCTTATACATTTTGAAATCGGTTTGTCAACATACACAAAAAACTGCTGGAATAATATTAAGATTGCGGTGAATTTATAAATCAATTTGGGGAGAAAGGACATTATAACCTTGTTTTATCTTCTAAACCAGAATGTTACATCACTTCTTCCATTTGTTTAGATCCTGTTTAATTTCTCTGAGTAATATTTTGTAGTTTTTAGGGTAGAAGTCTTGCATCTTATTTTCTAAGTGTTTTCTGTTTTTGATGCAGTTTAATAGTATCTTTTTAGGTTTCTGTCTTCTGTGTGCTTGTTACTGGAATATGGAGATAGTTCAGTTTTGTCTGCTGACTCTGGACCCAGGAGCCTGGCTGAATTCACTTACTGTCATGGTGGCTTCGACACAGACCCGCCTGGAGCTGTGCGTCCCGCCCGGTCCTGCTTCTCTGCCAGCCCTTGGGCCTTGCCGCTCGTCCTCCCCGTCGTCTTGTGGGAGCCCTGCTGGACGGTGGGAGAGGGGATGCCAGTGGGCGTCCTTGTCTGGTCAGATTTTTGGGAAGCTTCAGTGATCGACTGCGAGGTCTGATGTGAGCTGTTTGTTTTCTGTAGATACTCTTTATTGGATTAATGGAATCCCCTTCTATTTGTTGTTTTCTAAGAGGTTTTATCATAAATGCCTACCCCATACATTTTGATGTGGGTTATTTTTATTATTGCTGTCAAAATATTTTCTCATATTCTGTCTGGATTTGTAAAGGCTGACCTTCAAGCAAGGTTTACATGTTCAAAGCACATAATGTAGGCGGATGGGAATGCTGAAAAGGAATCGAAAGAAAGAACCCAAACTTACTCGTCCACTTGCTCCTTTATTTTTTTGTCCCACTGATTCTTACAGAACGTATCCTGGGAGCCAAGCTCTGTTCTGGGCCCGGTTGAAAGAACAGGAAGCCGAACAGGCAGCCTCTGAAGTAGGGGTCTCCTGCTAGGTGGGAGAGGATGAACAAATGAATGTGGAGGGCCGTGAGGCGTTCGTGCTGTGAAGGAAAGTCACAGGGGAGCGTGTTGGGGGAGGGGACGTTAGGCCTTCAGCGGGTGTCTTGGCAGAGCCCGGGAGAAGGAGGGGACCAGCACTCAGGAAGGGAAGGACACACGTAGATCTCTCACGCTGGGGCCTGTGGGTGGGGTTTGTTTTCTGGTTTTTGAAAAATACCTGCAGATCCACAGGAAGTTGTGAAGATGGTAGAGAGGTCCCATGGACCTTTCACCCAGCTTCCACTGTGGTAACATCCTGGGAAATCATAGTGCAGTATCAAAACCAGGCCTTTGACGTTGGGACAGTGTGTGTGTGCTTTTGTGTCACGTTATTGCGTAGATTCGTGGAAGCATCACTCAGTCAAGACACAGAGCTGCTCCACCACACCGGAGACTTCCTGTGGGCGCCCCTGAAGCCACACTGGCCTCCTTGTCCCCTAATCTGTTTTCCATCCCTGATAATTTTGGCAGTTCAAGAATATTACGTAAATGCAGTCATATAGTATGTGACCTTTAAAAGAATGTTTTTTTTTACTTTATCCCTTCTAGAGCAGTTTTAGGTTACAAAAAATTAAGCAGAAAGCACAGAGTTCCCATATGCCTCCTTCCCCAACCCGCAGTTCCCCTCTTGTTACCACCTCGCGTTAGTGTGGTACGTTTGTTACAATTGATGAATCATTAATGCAACGGTATTATTAAAGTCCATCGTTCACATCAGGCCTCACTCTGTGTGTGGTACATTCTGTAGGTGTTGGCTGTAATGCGTGATGTTGTGTGCCCACACATCCCTCCGTCCTTCCCGCCCCAGGCCTGACGACCGCTGGCCTCTGGCTGTCTCCATGGTCACGCCTTGTCCAGAGTGCCGTGTGGTTGGGGTCGTGCAGCAGCAGCCTTTTCAGACTGGCTTCTTCCACTTAGCAGTGTGTCTTGAAGGTCCCTCCGGGTCTTTTCACGGCTTGATCGCTCATCCGTGTTGAGCGCTGCGTCATGTTGCATTGTCTGGATGGACCACAGTTTGTCCATTCTCTTGCTGAAGGACATCTTGGTTGCTTCCAGTCTTGGCAGTTTTGAACAAAGCTGCCGTACACGTCATTGTGCAGGTTGTTCTGTGGAGGTGTGTTTTCACCTAAATGTCTAAGTCGCACGGGAAGAGTATGTTTACCTTCGAACTCTCCCGACGCCAGCACAGCCTGTGGTAATCTGTGCCCTCTGCTCGTGAAGCTCTTTGCACACCGTGTTTCCTTTCCTTCCCGTGGAAGCTCTTTGAGATGGGGGTATTTCTGTTTTCCCCATGAGACGCAGAGACACAGAGCAGGGGAGAAGTGATATGGAAATTGGAACCCAGATAACGGGGGTTCTAGTTTCCACTCTGGCCTCCTGCTAGTTCCCCCCCCCCCCCAATCAGGCCTCCCTCATAGCAACATCTCATCTCCAGCTGCCAGCATCTTAAATGTCTCTGCTTTTTGTTTTCATTATACCTCTGAGCATAATTGGGTGACTTATGGAACATCTGGGAGCCTGGATGTCGTGTTCCAAGGGAGCTGTCTGCTTTTCCTGGGTGACAGGAGTGTTAAGTGAGGTGGCACCCACTGCAGGGACTAGGGCCATGCAGCGGAGGAGCCCCGTGTGGGGAGCAGTTATGTGGAGGAGGAGCCCCGTACAGGGAGCAGCTCTGTGGAGGAGGAGCCCCCTGCGGGGAGCAGCTCTGTGGAGGAGGAGTCCTGTGCAGGGAGCAGCTCCACTCGGAGGAGGAGCCCCTTGCAGGGAGCAGTTCTGTGGAGGAGAAGCCCCGTGCGAGGAGCTTCTCTGTGCTGTGAGTAGATTCTGCATAAGCATCACCCCTGCTCGCTAGGTATTGCCTGGGGTCGGCCTGCAGTGTGATCGATTCCTCTTGGTAGCAGCTGTTGTGTTGCCCCTGTGCCCACCCGGGTGTAAACCTGCACCTGGCAGCATGCTCCTCCCTCCTGGGGCCTGAGCACAGGCATGTTGCTGACAGCTCCAACATCGAGGCCTCTCACCTTAGAGAAAAGCAGATTATGTCCTTTTCTCTTGCAAGAGAGCATAAACGCCCCTAGCTGCTTTTGATCACCCATCTTCATCCTCTTTCCACATCCTTCTTTAGACTCTGTGAGTTTCCTAATCTTATTAAAAGGATTTCTCTTGTACGCCTTCTTTTTTAATGCTGACACTTCTTGGTCTTAGGTGGCACAGAAGGAAATACTTGACATACTCAGTACGTAGTCTGCCTTCTGAAGAACGGCAGTCCTTTGAGGGTGTCTGACTTGTGCTCCCTCCAGAGCCCTTTCTCACGCACCCTCCCTCTGCCAGCACCGAGGCGTGGAGGATGGCCCCGTGGCCCCAGCTCCAGCTCAGCACACTGAGGCCAGAGGGCAGCCTGGAGACTGGCCCAGGCCACACAGCTGTAGCATCGGGGGGCGTGGGGGCAGATGCTGGATTGCTGTCTTTGATTGCTTATCATGCTGGGCCCCAGCCCCCGCGCATGGTTTATTCTGCACTTTGCTGCTTGCTCCGTGTGTAGACAGTGAGAGGACGCTTCAGTTGGAAGCCGTCCTGTTTTGGGTCCTTGGAGGTGGGCAGGGTGCACCTGGTCCGTGCAGGGACTTGGTGCCTTTCAGTGCAGGTCAGTCTACCTGTCCATGGGAGTCCCAGCTGTCCTTGTTGGACTGAAGCAGCTGCTGAAGTCGCAGCCCCGTTTCTGAGAAGGGAGGTTACTAAGCCGCAGCGCTGTCAGCGTTATGCTCTGTCTGGGACCCTCATTGTCAGGGTTTGTCGTGCAGACAAATGCCCTTTGTGATGTCCTGGGCCCAGTGACGTGGCGCCTGGTCTTGAAGGGCCTTGCCAAGGTGTGTGGAGCTGAATTTGACCAAAGCCGTCCGTCCCTCCAACATGAGATGGGCTGAGGAGCCATGGGTGTTTGAGGGAAGTGGCTTCTGCAGCCTGGGCTGAGGCTGCGCGAAGGGCCATGGTGATTTCTTCGTAAGCCAAGACGCGTGTAATAAGATGGGAGCTGATGGTTGAGACACACGACGTGGGCAGGCAGTGTGCTCAGTGTGCGCGTCGTCATCTTTACCTTCTCCATGTTAGAAACGGGAACACTGCAGCCCGAGAGGCTACGTAACGTTCAGAAGGGCTGGATCCAGCCCTCCGATCCTGGCCTGACTCGACACTTCCCCTCCGGAGGGGCCCGAGCAGCTCTTCAGGGCATGGGTCATAAAGCGTGAACGAAGCACGTGGAATTCCATGGGTCATAAAGTGCGGACGAAGCACACGGGATCCCATGAAGATGCAGAGTTTGGGTCCGTGGTTCCCGGCACGGATGACCTCCTGCCTGTCTGACCAGCTCCCGGGTGCTGTCCTTGCTGCCCATCTTTGACAGTGTCGAGTGGCAGAGTCCAGTCCATTTCAGAGACGGGAGCAGGGACCTGTGATTGACCAGTCACATGGTTATGCCATAGCTGAGACACAGGACACTGGAAGTGTGTTCTTATGCTCGTGGTGCCTGGTCCAGACGGCTGGTCCGCGTGTTGTTGCTTAAGTCTGTGAGGCGATCTGCAGGCCTGGGCCTTCCTGCTTGTCCACGTCCAGCCCTGGTCCCTGCTCAACCCCTGCCTTCCTGGGATGGCTCAGCTCCCCTCCACCCCCAGAGGATCACGCATTCTGGGGCTTCACTCGTGTCTGTAGATACTCGTCGAGAGCTCCCGTGGTGCAGGCCTGCCGTTCCTGTGCCTCTGCCTGCTGTCCTATCAGTCAGTGTCTCCTCAAGGGCAGGGTCCCTTCACCATCCTTGTTCCACCTCTGTGACCGACCGCCACGCCCAGGTAACGGGTATGGCAGGAGCTGGCTTCTGCCCTCCTCCCTGGGTTTTGAATGCGACTCTGCTACTTGACAGCATCTGTGCAATGGACCTGGCGTTGGGATCTTGGAGCCTGGCCCCCTGTGCCCCCCTGTCCTGGCCATGCAGGATCCACACTCTCCCGCCACGGGGGGCACCAGGGCGATGGCGTTCGTGTTCTTGGAACTTGAGTTCAGAGTCAGAGCCTGCTTGTTCTTAAGCGCCTCCCTCCACTTCTGCCTGATGCTTGAGAGAAGCCTAGAGGAGGGGCAGGGAGACGCCAGCCCGTGCTTTCTGACCGGCCCTCCTCCCCCTGCAGAGCAGCAGCATCCTCTCGGCTTTAAAGTGCACTTTTCAGATGTTGATATATTGTCCTTTCAGGTTACCTTTCTAGGCTGACCTTTCTATTATATCCACTTAAGTAAAAATCTCACTTGTTTTGTTATGGGAAAATGCCATTTGCAAAGTTATTAGAAAGCCAATCTTGTCACCAGTATTATTGCATTATCCCACCGTGGGTGCAGCTGGAACTGGGTTGTGGCAGAAAAAAATTCCAGAGAGAAAAGCAATTTTAGGAAATATAATGAAATCAAAACAAAAATGCCTTTTATCCCTCTCCAGTTTGAGATGTTTATTAAGATAGGGTGTGTGGGGCATGGAGAGAGGTGCTCGGGCCACCGCCAGCTGAGCCAGGACGGGATGCACGGGTCAGGAGGGGCAGGAGGTGAGGGCGGCCTGCCTCCTTGTTGTCCCTCCAGGAGCAGAGCCGCCAGGCCCTCTGGTCTCTGGCCGCTCTCTGGGCTCCTGCTGCTCTGGCCCTTGGTTTGCCTTCTCCTGGGTTCAGATAATCTGTCTTTATTCTTGTGGACGTTTTACACTCTTGGAAGAGACTGCAGCCCCTGGCACCCACCCTGTCCGTGCCAGGGCTTTCTGGGCTCCAGAAGCCTCATGGATGTGCTGGGGGTGGGGGGTGTTGTGTGGACCTGGCGGTGCCCTCACAGAGGACGGAGTTTGGGGGAGGCAGGGCGGGAGGCGCCCGCAGTTGCAGGGCGCCCTGGCCGGTGGGCACGTGTGGCTGCTCCGCGGTGGTCCTAGTGGTGTGTGTGTGATCAGAAACCCGGTGCCGGCCACCCCATAAACGCTTCCTAGATGACATCGCTGAGATCGTGTCCCCTCTGGGTCTTGAGTTAGAGACGGCAGCTCCAGTGAAGGGCCCTCTGAGGTGCTGTTTGAACTGGACCTGTTTTTCTTTGTTAGGAGAGGTGACCCGTGTCCCCACTCCATAATAGCAAATGAAACCTGAGAGCTTAAAAAGCACGTAGCTGGTAATGCCTAGCTTCGGTCACAGGAGCTGACTAACTTAGGCCCGTTGCAAAAGACACCGGCCCCTGGCTTATTTGTGCTATTGGGGCTAGAAAACATTCCCTCAGCCCTCTAGAGTCCCCTGGGCCTGCTCCCTGCCTTCCTGGCACAGCACTAGAATCTGCTCCTCCTGCCCGACTGGAAAGTGCTGTGCTTGGTAGGGGTGGGGGCACAGGGAAGGGCCTCCATGCCCCCGGCCTTTGCATATGCCTGTCTGCTGTCCTGGTTCCTTCTGGTGCACTTGTCATGTTTTCTCATCTCTCCTGATGGGCGGGGACCCTTTCTTGTTCACCAGCACTTAGCACATAGTAGGCACTTGGTGAGTAGTAGGTGCTTGGGAGATGTCTGTTGATGTTCATTTCATCTGAGGAAACGAGGCCCACAGAGGGTAGCTCAGTGGGTGAGGAGCCGCATTGCTGCCACTCTGTTCTACCCTGACCCTGGGCTGCCTCCCTCCCTTCCTCCCTCCCTCTCTCCCGGCTCCCCCCGTGGGCTGCCTGCCATTGAGTGGGTGGGTGGGGACATCAGAAGTGCTTGCGGCAAGAAAGCTGATACAGATGTGTCTATTTTTGATGCCGTGACTTAAAATTAGCAACTTGGAAAATAGTGTTAATTGCCTTTTCCCCCAACAATGAAAGTGAAAAAAATTGCAGCTCTCAGCGGCAGAGGCTGGCAGGAAGGTGTGGTGGTGGGAGCAGGTGCTCGGGTGGGGCTGGGCTCTGCCCTGGGGTGGGAGGGGTTGGAGACGCCCCCTCTTCCTCCTTCAGGTCTTCAGAGCTGGGGGTGCTCGCTGTGGGGCTCTCGGTGCCTCGAGCATATCCTGATTTTCTTTGCCCCTCAGATGCCCGCTGAGCTTGTTTCCAGAAGGCCCACACCTCATCCTCTGGGGACCAGCATGCGGGCCGTGCCTCCCTCCCGTCCTGTCACCTCCCTACACAGGATAGGCCCGGGTGCTGTCACCGCCCCACGCAGGATAGACCGGGGTGCTGTCACCTCCCCACGCAGGGTAGGCCCGGGTGCTGTCACCTCCCCACGCAGGATAGACCGGGGTGCTGTCACCTCCCCACGCAGGATAGGCCCGGGTGCTGTCACCTCCCCACGCAGGATAGGCCCGGGTGCTGTCACCTCCCTACACAGGATAGGCCTGGGTGCTGTCACCTCCCTCACAGGTTAGACTGGGGTGCTGTCACCTCCCCCACAGTATAAACTCAGGCACCATCACCTTGTCCCCGCCAGATGAACCCTAGGTGCATGGCCCTTGGCCACCTTGGCTCTCCCCCGTGTTTCCTCCAGCCTGGCCTGGTTGCGTGCCCTTTGTACCCGGTTTGCCTTGTCCTCGCCAATATGTGCACGTCCATTTTAAAAGCACATATGTGACCCATGGTCAGTGATGAATATCAAATAATTAAATGTTGAGTACATTTTTAAAAAATTTTTCTAAAAGAGAAAATTATTCCTAAAAATGAGTACAAGTGTGATTTCCACTGTTTCCTGTGCCCCCCTGAATTATTCTGCACACCCGTGGGTCACGCCTGGGGGTGCTCCCGACAGACTGGGTGGAGGGGCTGGGCCTCAGCTGTCACACAGGCCAGTGGCCACCCGTCTGCACTGCTCACGGAAGGGGAAGCTGACAGCTGAGCCCCAGGGCGTACTCTTGACGTCCCCTGGTGTCTGTCCTGTCCCTGTTCATCTTGCTGTGGCTCTTCCTTCTCTGGGGTTGGCCCTGGGGCAGCGTGGTCACAGCCCTGGTTCACATGTGGCACACGGAGGCTTGGTGCCACTTGGTGTGCTCTTGCCCTTGGCTTCGCTCCTTAGTGTCTCTACACCAGCATGTTAAACTTGGGTTCCATGGGGTGCTGGACCTCGAGAGCCTCCTAAGCGAGGGTCTCGGTAGTGGAATCTTTCTGTGAGCCCTGTGTAGTGTCGCTTGCCGCGTTGTCACGCCAGTCAGCCTGCTCCTGGCTCTGAGAACTCCTATGGGATGGGGGATCCTGTGGGACAGGGCCGGGGCACCGGTGAGGGGAGTGTGCAGATCCTGGGTGCATCCTGTCTTCATTTATACTTTCGGTATTTTGTTTATGGGCTTTTTTGCAGTAATTTTGAGTTTCTAAAACACTGCATTAAAGTATCGTCTGTCTGTCTTGTTTGCTGACATGTTTGGTGCTTCCTTAAATTTATCCCGAGGTGAATGCCTCCGTCTCCCCACCCGCATCCACCTGAGGCCTGTCTCTCCAGGCCCGCAGCCCCAGGCCCCCGAGGTCTGCTTTGCTGTGGGGAAGCCTGAATGTCTCGCTTGAGAAGGGGCTGCAGGCTCCCAACCCAGGGCTCGGACTTCACTCAGGAGAGACAGAGGCCCGGGAGGGGCAGGCCTGGTGGGGCGCATGGGAGGGGCCTCCAGCGCAGGGCCCAGGTGGCTTTCGCCGCCAGCAGGTGGACGCGAGGGCCCTCGAGTGGCCCTGAGTGTGGAGGGCGTCTGGCAGCCTGGGAGGCCCGGGCTCTGTTAGCCGGGAGTGTCCTTGTTTACTCTGTAAAACCCCCTCTCTTCTTTGTAGAGACCTGTTCTCTTTTTAACTCAATTTCGAAGAAATCCACATCTTTGAATAACCTTCATCCTGAAAGCAAAGGAAGTTGGCTGCAGGTGCAAATTGATGGTCAGGCTGAAAGACATGGTTCCCTGCCAGGCACCCTCCGGAGTGCTACTGCTAAAAATAGCCTCAGCATCTTGCTGCTGTGGTTTGGATCGTCTCCAGGCCACTCCTGGTGATTATTTCAGAGATTTTCGAGAGGCTGCTGGGCTCCTCTGGCCATCCCTGGCTCAGGCATGTCTGCCTGTGGCCCGCGGTGGCCTGGCCGGGACGCCTGCTGAGGGCTGCATCAGCATTTTGGAATCATTGGGCAGCTCTGCTTTCAGTGGCCTCTGCCCACACTGAGTCGTCCTCGGTTTCCCTGCCCAAAGGAGGAGCCCTGGAGGGAAGGAGTCCTGTGTCCTCAGTCTGGGGGAGGGCCCCCGTGTCCTCCATCTGGGGGAGGGCCCCCCATGTCCTCCATCTGGGGGAGGGTCCCCCATGTCCTCCATCTGGGGGAGGGTCCCCGTGTCCTCGGTCTGGGGGAGGGTCCCTCTGTCCTCGGTCTGGGGGAGGGTCCCCCATGTCCTCCGTCTGGGGGAGGGTCCCTGTGTCCTTGG
>NC_060273.1:30663601-30694522 GCF_021613505.1 Equus quagga | reverse complement strand
TGGGGGAGGGTCCCCCATGTCCTCCATCTGGGGGAGGGTCCCCGTGCTGATGATCTGTGGGAAGACCCCCGTATCTTCCATATGGGGGCTGGCCCCAGGGCGGGAAGACATGGAAGTGCCCTGGGGTGCCTCCAGGTGTCCCGCTGGGGAGCAGGGAGCTTGGAGTGCTGTTCCAGGACACCAGCAGGTATGGCGGCCTTCGGTCTTTGAGGCCCTGTTGGAGTGGCCGCTTGTTTCCAGTGAGGAGGCTCATGCCTGCAAGGTCAAGCCACTCGCTGGGACCCCAACCAAAGCCAAGACAATAGGGACCTTCGTGGGCCTTCTCCTCAGACCACCCTCAGCCCTGCTGCTCCTTTTCTTCTCCTGATGTGGGAACTCCCTGCCTCCAGGGCCCGAAGGCGGCCTCTCAGCTTCCCTGGGTTCACTTCCAACGTGGGGCTGGTTCCTGCTCCCTCAGCTCCCCGAGAGCAGCAAGGCCCAAGGCGGCATTTGCACGCTGGGGGCTCCCTGAGGCCCCATGTAACCTGCAGGGGCTGACGTGTCCTCCAAGGGGTGGCGATGTCCCCGACCACCCATGCTGGGGAGAGCCCGCGCCCCCCGTCTGGCCAGGAGTGTGGAGCCGCCGTTCTCCTTCCACAGGCGGCATGTGGCCGACGAGGCCATCTTCTCTCCTCTTCCTCTCTGGAAACTTGTTTTTCCGTTTCATTTCCCAAGGGACATAGAGGCTTTCTGGACCTTCGAGCACCTCTGGGCCTTCTGCTGCCCTGGGTGGGCTGGCACCCCAAGGTTGGCGTGGGCCTCCCTGTGCAGGAGGGGAGTCAGCGCCTGGCTGGGAGTGGCAGGGAGGTGGCGTGCTTGGGGCCAGCCCCTCCCGTGTCTCTGTCCTGGGGAGGAAGAGCCTGGCCTGAGGCTCCGCACACCCGTCCCTGGGCCAGTCCCTGTGCCTCTGCTGTCGTGACTCCTGCCCCCTCGACCTGCGCCCCCTCTCCTGGACAGGGAAGTGAGTGTGCCCCACGCCATCCACCTGGCAGAGCTGACCCAGAGACTCGTTAGAGGAGCAAGTAGTTTGGAAGTCTTAATTGTAAACTAACATTCACACAAATGTGGTAGTTTAACAAACGTTTACCGTCACTTCTGCTATAATGCGACATGTGTGTTCCTAAAAATTATGCTGCTATGCACACTCAGAAACTTCATCAATGACACATAAAAAATAAGATAGGAACCTAATAAAAACGGGAGCACATTTTACTCGTGTTCACTGGTTAAGAAACATACAAATATTGCAATGGATCCGGCGCTCTCCTGTGGGAAGACTGGAGTTGCGTGTGGACGTGGGGAGGGCTGTGGGGAGGGTCGCAGCTTGCAGGTCCTGGGGGGGAGGAAGGAGGGCTGCCTGAGGGAAGGGGTGACAGCGGGTGTGCCTGGCCGCCGCCCCCACCGCGCACTGCACCCGCGGACGTGGTGGGTGTTGGAGATGTGCATGTCCTGTGCGTTCCTGCACGGCCCGTTCAGCTGAGCGCAGCTTTCTGTGCTGAGTGCGGTCACCAGCTGACTGGGGGCGATTCTGTGGTCACTGAGCATCCCCCGGGCCAGCCCCTCACCATTTATGAACAGTGTCAGAGCAAGTCCGCTCTTCCAAAAGGAGAGCTGCAGCAGAGCTGGCTGGCCAGCGACTCAGCACTTAGTCTGTGCTGGGTCTTATGCGGCGTGCTTGATGTTTATTGTTAATGAAATTTATTTTCTGGTAAATGCGTGTCAAATACCTGGAGTGGGGCCTGAAGCCAGGAGGCCTTCAGTGGATAGTAGTGACTGCTGACATCCATCAGATTACCTTGTTTTCCTTAGCATGTTTTAATCCATTTAACAGCCATTTTGACAATGGGCAGAATCCCGTGTTTTGGAGACAGAGTCTGTAGCTGCGCCCAGGAGGACAGGTGGAACCACTGCCCATGTCCGGCTGGGTCTCTCCGACTCCGACCTGAGCTCCTGTCCCGTCCATCCCGGTCACTGCCCCCCGTGTCAGGGAGAGGGGCATCTGAGAGTGCGTGCGCGTGTGTGTGTGCATGCGTGTTTGCACACACGAGTGTACATGTTAGCGTGCACGTGTATCTGTGCATGCATGTGTATATGTGAGTTGTGTGTGTGCACGTATGCGTGTGCATGTGTGCTTGTATGAGTGTGTGTGTGAGAGTGTGTTTCCAATCTGGAACCCCAGGTATAGAGTGTGACTGCTTCCCCCTGAGACCCTCAGGGGACGTTAGGCCCAGTAGACAGGCCTGGCCCTGCCACTGTAGTAGTTACGAAACAGCAATAAACTGGGATGTGTGTTCACAGACCCGGAGTGTGCTCAGGCTGAAGGGGATTAAATAACGTCCCTCATCCGGGGGAAGACAGTCAAGTGCAGGGAGTGCGCTTTGGAGTCATATTCTCTTGGTTAACTTCACCCATAAAGATCCAGACTGCCCCAGTAAAATGCCAGGGAGGAGGGCAGGAAGTTCCTGCAGGCCAGAGCAGCCCCCAGCGCCGTCTCGGGGTCGGGCGGCGGTGCTCCGCTTCCCTGTGGGTTTGCAGCATCGTTCGAGGTGACGCTGTCCGTGCTCACTGTATGCTGTGGCCGTGGGCCCCTTTCCAGAATTCCGGGTACCTGTTTTTGCCATAGTTCGTTTCTGGCTTTGCACTGTGTCTGCAGAATGGGGGACAACGTAGAAATAGCGTTTGCCTGCAGAACCTGGGGGCCTGGGAAGAAAGCAGGTGAGTGCAGGCTGTCTGCCCAGGAGGGCAGGGCGCAGTAAAAAAAAAGCGTGGCGGGTACCCTGGGGGTCTGCGGTGGAAGGCAGACCCTCTTGCTGACAGCCCACTCCTTTCCTGAGTCTCCGAGTCTCATCTTCTCCGTCTGTAAAATGGATGCATGAGGGTCGTGTCAGGTAGCTCCTGTGGCCACGTGTCACTCCCAGCATGTGCCTGGCTTCCCAGGTGATTCAGGTGGCACTGGGCCAGTACCGCCCTGTCGTCTCTGTGCTTGTGGGGTTTGTGAGGGAGTGACAGTGGCTTCCCCAGGGGCCCCTGTCTTCTTTGGCCCAGGATTGAATGTGGGCTTTTGGGTGCTCAGCGGTGCCTGCCCCTTGTCTACCCAAGGCGTTATGACCTTACTTTTTATGAAGTCAGAGTTTAGTGTGAGGCAGGGCGTAAAGCAGGGGTTTGGTGTCGTTTGTGCTGTGCCAACTGTCCCATAAGGGGACATCAGCTCTGCACCCTCTTCTAGGGGTAGGGGTTTGGCCTGCTTTTGGGACCCTTGGGAGAATGATGTGCGCTCAACGGCTCTTGTGTCCCTCGTGTTCCCCAGAGCTGAGGGCATGGGGCCCTGGGACAGGCCCTCGCCTGAGGAGCTCCTGGGGCCGTCTGGATGTCTCCCTGGAACCAGCCTCGAAGTGGCGTCTGCCTAAGGAAAGAGCCCTCTAGGTGACGGAGTGGCTCCCACTTTGCTCTCGCCTCTCCTTCCTTTGAAAGATTCTGTTAGACTCTTCACTTGCTCTGGGGCCTGCAACTCCCGCTAAGCGGCGGTCTCTTTTTCTGGGGCTTCCTTGGGGCTCTCTAATAAGCTTTTATAAAGGCTTTATCCACAGCCTTATGAATGGCTCTAAATAAATTAGACCCACTGGTTAGCCTGCGCTCGTGATTTTTCTTAACCTCCGGTTAAGAAATATTGCTAGTTACAGAAGCATGATTTATTCCTGTCTAAGCCAGCCTCGTTTACCACCTGTAGCCCCGAGAGGAATGGTGCTGTGTAAACGCGAAGCCCTGGGCAGATAATGAGAAGCATGTAGCGGGAGGATGCCGTGGCAGGGGCTGTGCATCTGTCTTCTCTGGGCTTTCCCTCTTGTGTGAAGCCACAGTGGCTGGAGAGCAGTCTGTCCGCATCATGCGTCGGGAGCTCGGAGCTCTGCTAAGGCTGCCTGCAGCCGTGGCTTGTTGGCCTGCCGAGGAGCAAACAGTGGTGCCCTGGACAGGCCTGGCCTTCACAGAAGCCACATCTGCTCGATGGGGCTGAGCTCCATGCTGGCGAGCAGTGCAGACTGCAAGGGCTAGGGGGTTGGCGACCTTCCGGAGATCCCTGGCTCCTGATCACCCTGCCCTGGGAGACGTTGGTGCAGCAAGGTGCAGTCAGGGCGGCCTGGGTTCAAGTTCTGACTACCAGCCGTGCGGCTTGGGGCACATGACGTCCCCACTCAGAGCTTCTGCTTCCTCCGTGAGATCCGGGGAGAACCGGGAATAGGCCCAGCGTGGCGCCTGCCTATCACGTTCATGCCCACACCCGCCTTCCCCCTGCCTGTCCTCATCGGGATCCCGTACAGGGCTGCAGAAATAACGTATGAGCCCTTCACACAGGAGAGAAATGTCTGCAGGCCCCTTTCCTGGTGTGCCCCATTTCACTGCAGCACACGACTTCCTTTCCCACATCACCTCCCCTCATCCTGACGGAAGCCAGTGCGGTCGAGCAGAAGAAGTAGGTGCCACTTACACCGCCGGCGGGGAGCACAGGAACAAGAGGCGCCAGCTGGAGCAGAGGGAGCAGCGGGCCCACGATGCCGGGTGAGCTGGTGCTGTGCCTCTGCCCCAACCTCCAGGCTCCTCACCCAGGCTGTCTTCACTGCTAAATCCTATTTGTGAATCTTTGTGGGTTATGATCCAGTCTGCACACCAGTGTCTTCTGGGAGCTAGTGCTTGTGTTTCCAAAGTACACTTTCCAGTGTGTTTACGGGCACTTTCCCCTCCTTCTGGCATGTGCCCAGATGGCTTCCCTTTGGCATCTCAGCCCCCATGAGATCCCACAGTGCTCTGAGCGATAACTCCTCAGAGCCAGTGCACGTGCCTTATAATCTCCTTCCACCAGGTGTTGCTGTGGGCAGCCTGGCCAGCTTAGTCAGTCTACGGCTCGCTCTCATCATTGGGGAAGGTGGCCATTGGCCTGGTGCTTCCTCGTCAGGTTGTTGGCAGGTGACGTGAGTTACGGGCTTGCAGAAGCACCGCCTTCGAGAGTGCAGCTGCGGTCCTTGCTGTGTGAGCATTGCTACGACGTGTGTTATTTCTGGCCTGTTCCCACTTGCCCTTCCTGCTCGGCCCCTCGCCTCTGGAGCTTCGACATCTCCTCCAGCACTGCTCTCGCACATGTCCTTCCTCCTCTGCCACTCGCTGCCTGACTGTGGCCAGGATTTCCCCGTGGGTCCCGTGGCTTCTCAGAGTGACGTGCTGGAAGCCTGGCTCTACCCAGGTCACTTCTCAGCCCCCAAACCACCCCTGTTCCCTGTTGCCTGCAGAATAAGACGTGTGGCATCTTCTAGTGACCAACTCTTCCTTGGTGTCGTTCACTCAGTGGTTGGACAACCGTGGACTTGGCACTGTTTCTGGATGGGTGGGGCGGGTGTGGGAGAGTAGGAAACAAGTCAGATACCCCTGACCGTAGAGCTCCCTGGGGCCTGGCAAGAGGCCTGGGCAGTGCTGGCCCTTCACCGTGGAGAGAGAGGCCGGACCTACATGTAGGACTGTTTGTGAGGATCAGCTGAGACTAGGAATTGTGCTCAGTAAGCGTGAACCCAGCCAGCACCCCCGCCCCCCGGTTGGCAGTCCCCCAGTGCGTCCACCCAGGCTTGGCTCAGCAAAGCATCCCAAAGTTCCAGATGACAGTCATGGCACAGCGTCTTGTGGGCCCAGTACCCAAATGTCGCTTTCCCCGGCCGGCCCTTTCCAGCCGCCCTCTCAGTGCTGGCCTGGCAGGACTCCCCAGGCCGGCGAGGGCCTCCTGAGGAGGACCTGTGGGAACTGTCAGAGCGGACTGCTGCCGGGTTTGCTGGGGATTGAAGTTAATTAAGGAGCTCTTGCTTGCTTCCGTGTCCTTGTATCTGCGAGCTATTTACATGCTAATGCAGGCCCGGCACTGAGAAGGAGAGAGGTGTCGGCTCCAGGCGTATTATCATGCAAGAAAACTGGGAAAATGAGATGAGCACTAGTTTATATATTTATATTGCGTCCCTATGGTAGTGAGAGGTGTGCGAATTCAAACACATTTGAAAGTTAGTGGCAGGGTCGTCTTTTTTTTTTTAATATTTTCTGAAGTGTCTATGTGGCTGACTTGAATTTTCTCCATTAAGGCTGCATCTTACACTGCATAATTGAATGCATTATGTATGGTAATATCTTTGCATAAGCAATATTGTAAATGAAGAGAATGCAGAAAGTAGGGACAAAACTTTTTAAGTGCCGGCCTGTCTTCCTCCGTGAAGGTAGCTTTCAGCTTCAGAGGGTCAGCTGGTGGCTCTGAGTACCACTCTGTGGAGGGAGGAGGGGCACAGTTCACACAGTGGGACTGGTAGTGTTCCCTGGATAAATGTGGGACTGCTGGCGCCAGTGTGGCATGCACTTTAGCTGCAGTGGGCCAGAAGCCGTGGTTTTGCGGTGGTGGGTGTTAGAGGGTGTGTGTGTCTCTCTCTCTTTCTCGATGATGGAGACGAGCCCCAGCAACTTTTCCAGGGGCTTCTTCTCCCCGCGGGCCACCTTGGTGATAGCGGCACGTTTGCAACTTGGAAGCATCTCTATTTCGATGGAGTCCTCCCTTCCTCAGATAGAGAGGTTTAGTGACCTGCCACTTGGTTAGATGATTTCAAAGCCCTTCCGCATCTGGTGTAGTCACTCACTTCATGTGTCACCTGTGAGCCAGGAGCAGCCAGACACTCTCATCCACCAAGCTGCTTAGGGTAGCATCTACTGTAGCGCCCAGCACCTAGGCGGTGCTAATTATTTGCTTAATGAACAATTTTAAAGAACAACTAAGACTTCTGTTTCCAAGAAGATGGAGTAGACGTGTTTTTCCCTTTCCTTTGGCTGGGTACAAGTAAAAACCCTGGACGTTATATGTAACACAAACATTAAAAGACTCAGGAGGCTGGAGGCTGGCGACCTCTGGACCCAAGGAGCAGCATGTGGTGGCTCCCTGGGTTTTGTGGTTGTCTTTGTATCCTGTACTTGGAGCTAAAGAGGATGGCAGCCCAGGAGTGCCACAGGGCTGGGAAGGTGGTGTCCTAGGGAGACAGGACGTTTTAGACAATAACTGGAAGTACAGAAACGGAATAAACGTGTACTGGATGAGCTCAGCAGGGGAATGGAGGGGACAGAGGAAAGAATCAGTGAGTGGAAGTGACTCAATCCGAGGACAGAGAGAACGACAGAGCCTCGGGGACCCGGGGCCCTAACCAAAGAGCTAACAGTGCCCTCTGTGTAGTCCCAGGACAGCAGGGCGGCCTGGTCCCAGGAGCACCCAGAGACAGCGGGAGCAGGTGGGGGCTGGCTCATCTCTACTTGCAATGACAGGTCTGTGTGGGTTTCCTGTTTCCTCCTGCATCAGATTTGAGTAGTCTCTGTCTTTCTAGGGATTTGTTCATTTCACCTGGATGGTTTAATTTTGACGTACGATTGTTAGTAGTATTCCTTTATAACCTTTTCATTTCTGTGAGGTCAGTGACATTGCTCCTGTTTGATTCCTGGTCTTAGTGATCTGAGTCTCTTTTTTTCTGGGTCAGTCTACCTGAAGGTTTATCAATTTTATTGATCTTTTCAAAGAACCAACTTTTGCCTCAGCTGGTTTTCTCTATTGTTTTATATTCTCTATTTATTTCGGCTCTAATCTTTATTTCCTTCCTTCTGCTTGCTCTGGGTCAACTGATGAGAAAGATGCAAAAGCAATTCAATGGAAGAAAGATAAGTTTTTCAATAAATTGTGCTGGAGCAGCTGGACATCCATAGGCAAAAAGTGAACCTGCATCTAAACCTCACGCTTTACGCAAAAATTAACTTAAATTAATCGTGAACTTTAATGTCGAACATAAAAGTATAAAACTTGTATTCAAAAATAAGAGGGAAGTCTTCAGGATCTAGGCAAAGAGTTCTTAGACTTGACACCAAAGATATGATTCTCTCTGTAAAAGGACAAATTAATAAATTGGACTTTATAGAAACTAGATGCTTTTGCTCTGTGAAAGAGCCTGTTAAGAGATGAAAAGACAAGGTTCAGACCGAGAGAGGAGCTATCTACAAACCACACATCGGACAAGAGGCCATGCCCTGGAAGAGAGAAAGAACCCTCAGCGCTCAGTAGTAAAAACAGTGTGATGAGAAAATGGACAGAGACACGTACAGAGGGCACGCGAGGCGGCGGACGAGCGGGTGGACGGTTCAGCGTCACCGGGCAGTGGGAAGGGCTGTAAAACCGCCGTGAGGGTCCCCGCATGCCCGTCAGCGTGCCGGGATAAACAGCGGTGACTCCCGGTGCTGGCGAGGATGCAGTGGGACGGCGTCTCTCATCTGTCACTCCTGCGCGTCCACTAGAAAACAGCTTGACAGTTTGTTCACAAGCTAAACTGCGGTGACCGTACGACCCAGCAGTTGCGCTCTGGGCATTTATCCCAAAGAAATAAAATTCGTGTCCACAGGAAAACCTGTACGAGACTGTTCCTGGCAGCCTGGTGTGCCACAGCCGAAACCAGAGAACTGCAACCCTCCAGCGACGGGTGGTACACTCGGTGGTCGCGCTGGGCCGGAACTGCTGGACCCACGGCCCTTCCCCGACCAGCTCCTTGAGCCGCTGTGTCTCCTTCTCTCGCACGCTGTGCCCGGGCCTCGCTGCCCTCAGGATGCTGGTGCGGGTTGTGGGCTTACCCTCTGTGAGCCCTGGGCCCTGGGGGAGCGGCCGCCGTGTCGCAGGTGAGTCAGGGAAGGCCCCTCACCTCGCTGGGCCTCGGGTTTGGTGTCTGCAAAGGGATGGGCGGGTTGGCTGCTGTGTCAAGATGCCTTAGGTGTAAGCCTTGACTCCTTTAAAACGTACAGCGCCTCTTTCTTTCCTTTATTATAATCCTATACATGGTGAGAGTTTGGAAACTGCCGGGAAATATAAAGAAGACATTTGCGAAGACCTTGATCCCTCCACCGACAGAGAGCACTAAAATCGTGTGTGTATTTCCTTCATTTCTCCCTCCTTCCCCCCATCCATCCATCCGTCTGTTTATTGAGCACTTATTGGCTGACATCCACATGTGCCAGGTGCTGTGGGTGTTCCCATAGCTGTTCTAGGTATTAGAAGAACAGCCATAAACCGGACAGACAAGACCTGTTTGTCGTTTAACATTTACTGTGACAAATGCCTGTGTCATTACAGTCTGTGAAAATAAAACCCTCGGTGGCTATATAATGTTCTTTTGTACAGATGTGCCAAAATTAAACTCTTTTCTTTATTGGAAATTTAGATTGTTTCTAATTTTTCGTTATTTTTGCTAATGTGACCAGCATCCTTGGATGCAGCTCTTGGACTGTATCTCTGACTCATTTCTTAGGATGTCTGTCTGGACCTGGATTCCTGGTTAAAGGGCAAGAACACTTTTTGGACAGTTAGTCAGTGTGGCTGACCCAGTGCCGTCCCCTTCAGCAGGTATGGGGTGCGCCCCTTGCAGCCCCACTCACAGAGTAGCAGCATTTTATTTCTTGCCACTTTGGGTGAGAAATGGCTCTTTCTGGATTTTTCCCTGTGTTGATTGGCGGTTACATTTCTCCGTTGACCATCTGCTTGCTCTGCTCAGCTTTCTGTTAGGTCTGGGGGGCCTTCTCACTGACTTGTACACAGTAGGTTTTCCCCAGTGCGTCTTTTACCTTTTGTTTTTTTAACAGTGTTTCAGGACACACAGAGGTGTTTTACGTCGGAAAGTGTGCAGTCTTCCCCTTTCTTATTCCTCCCACTGCTTTATGGGTGAGGTCTTTCTTGGCCTTGAGACCCACTGAATTGACCTCTTGTCATCTTTGGTTCTGCAGGAGCAGGGGCCGGGGCTGGGGAGCCGTGGGGCCTGGGTTTGTGGCCTGCTCTCCTGGCTGCTGCGATTTCACCACCGTGTCTCAGTTGTCATCTTTGCGAAGCGAGATGATAACGGCACCTCCCTCTGGGTGGATGCAAGGAGCCCATGAGTGCTGGCCCAGAGGGGTCTTCCAGAGCTGGGGCCTCTCAGGGGTGTGGTCTGCACGTTGAGTCCTTCCCGATCACCTGCGTCTCTTCGCAGAGAAGGTGTATAGAAAGACAGAACCTTCCTGGGAGTTAGCCAGTGGTCCCCCCGGCCCTGTGGGGCTTCCTGCCCCCTCCCTCCCTGCCATCTCTGCCTCCCTGCCCTCTGCCCTTCCCCTGCTGATCTGAGATGGACGCTCTTTCCTGCCCCCGCTGTTCCCGAGTGGCTGCTCTGTTACCGTGACCAGTCTCCTGCTCCTACAGCAGCTCACTGTCCTCTGATACCTGGTGTGCGTGACAAACTTCCGTCCGGGACAGCGGTTCAGTGCCACGTCCGCATTGAGGGGAGCGGAGGCTTCTTGATAGCGAGTGTGGCCCTGGCTGCTTCCTTGCTCTGTGACTCACCAGGTGGTCCATGGAAGAGCCCTGTCCCCTCTGTGAACACTGCAGCTGTACATCACGACGCTGGTCACCGCGCTAACACCACGCGCACTTGGTCTGAGCCAGAGGTCTCGGTGTTCACTCCCTCTCCTCTCACACGGCGTGTTCCACGGAGAAGGAAGCGAGCGTTTCCGGGAGTCAGCGCCGCGCCCAGGAAGCGTGGCCGGGAAGTGGGGGAGCTGGAGTCCGGCTCAAGTCCAGTGCCCTCCGTGGAAGGAGGACGGCGGGAAGCAGGGTGGGGGAAGTGCAGCAGCCATGTCTGCAGTCAGGGTCGCACGACTGTTACCTTGGGGCTGCTCCTCACGCCACCAAGGCTCGCTCCGTCGCTGCAAACAGCAGCTGCGCATCCTGCACTGTCACAGTCTGAAGTCGTGGCGGCTCTGCGTGTGCACCCCTGCTTGGCCATCGCCCCTGGGGAGCCCCGTGCTGACAGTTGTGATGCCGCTTTGCTTTCTCACCTCCTGGAGGAAATGGGGTCGTGAGGAGCGTTGTCAGATCCCTCAGGTCCTGGAGCGCGAGCCTCCTCCGCATGGTGGGCGGGGACTCGGGAGGCTGCCTCACACCTGTCCCAGCGAGGGGAGGATTGGGGAGGCGCCCTGAGCTCTCGGGCAGCCTGCTCTGGGGTGTTCCCGGCCTGCTCTGCAGAGGCGGGTGACCAGGTACTGCCCCCACCCTTGGTTGCAGCCTAGGAGACGGGACTGGCCGAGCAGTGGCTCCGTCCTGCGTGGGAGGCGGGTGGCCTCTCCATCCTCTTCCCTGGTCATTGACTGGCCATTGGCTGCGGCCTGCAGAACCGACCACTCTTCTCCTTGAGGCCCTCAGGAGTCAGTGTTCTCTCTCCTCCCAGGGCCTCTCTGTCTGTGATAGATTGTTCTTCACATCAAGCCTCAGCCGAGTTAGGGCCTGGAGGGTGAGAGATGGCACCTGGGGTCCCTGTCCCCCGGGCAGTCTCACACAGAGGCCTCAGCACCAGCCATCGCCTCAGGATGGGAGCTGCTTTGCTGGGGGAGGAATGTCCCGTAAGTGTGGCTGGCACTGGCTGTGGGAGCCCAGCTCCGACGACAGGGCTGAAGCTAAGAGTGGGCGTCGGGTTTGTGAGCTTCGCATCTTCTTGGTGCCGTGGGCTCCTCTTCCTGCTCTTGACCGTCGACACGTGCAGCGTCTCCCTGAGAACGACCGGGAGCCCTTGGTGTAGGGGGTATGGGGGGGCGGAGATGGCGCCTCACTCAGTCCTGCATGAGGCTGCCGTCCCAGAAGCAACCGCGTGTGATTTACAGTCAGGGCACCTGCAGGGTCTAACCACCCCCCATCCTGAGTGGTAGTGGGGCCAGCATGTGAGGGGCTCTGGCAGAGAGCCTGCTGCTGCAGCAGAGGGCCTGGCCCGGCAGACAGCCGCCGCCGCACTGCCCTCCTTCCCTCCGGGGCTGGGGGCCCTGGAGTAGCTGGGGCAGGCCTGGCTTCTCAGAGCCCTGCAGGCTGCCGGCCACACTGGAGCTGTCGGTGCCAGGGCAGGCAGCCCAGCCAGAGCATCCAGCCCGCGGCCTCTTGACCCCTAGGGTCATGAGCTGGGCAACGAGGCCTGGATAGAGCCCTCCTACCAAGTGCGGTGATGCGTTTAGCAAGTACGTTTTTAGCGTCTTTGTCCTGGGTGTTGAGAATATGGCTGTGAAAGAGAAAGGCAGCCTCATCTGCCCTGCGGGAGCTTGCCATTTGGTTGCGGAGGCAGACAGAATTGTGAAATGTGAAGCAGTGATAATGGCCAAAGATCAGGGCACAGAGGGTGTTGAGAGACCCTCTGGAGTGGGCCCCTTCCCTGGGACGCCCCCTGAGTGGGCGCTCATCCAGGCGGCAGCTTGGGAAAGCTGTAGCTTATCTGTGATGGGTGGGTAAGGCCGAATAGCCAGGTGTTTGTTTTCTTTTTTAATAGAGGGAGGACTTTCCAAGAAGGTAGGACTAATAATAATAATTAACATTAACAAACTTAAAAATAGGTATTGTGAGTTTTCACTTAATGATCTTATTTGGTCCTAAAAATCACGCTGTGATATGAGATTTCTCCTCATTTATGGTTGAGAAGACTGAGGCTTAGAGAGGCTGCCGCCCACGCCGATGCCAGAGTGGGGTCTGGGCTCTGGGGGGTCTGGCGTTGACGGGAGCCTCCAGCCTCGTGACGTGGCATGCGTGGAGAGTTGTGTTTTGCCTGTTGCTCTCGATCCCGGGCCCCGCACAGGGCCTGGCGCATGATCGGTAGCTGATGATGTTTGTTGAATCAGGGATCTTGGTTGAGCTTGGGGGTGTGGGCTGTTTGGTGTTCTGCTTCTTGTGGATCTTGTGGCATCAGCAAGTGGGTCCTAGGACCCTGATGTGTGAGACCACTTGGCTGAGTGCGGAGAAGGCACAGCCAGGTGATAGTGGTCTTGCCTGGGAGCCTGGGTGTGGAGGGGCGTAGGATCCGTGTGCACACTTGTGCATAAATGGTATTGGCAGGTGGAACGTGGGGCTTGGAAAGTCCTCTGAGCCGGCTGCCCATTCCCTGTCCTTCTGGAGAGGTGCCTTTGCACCCCACCCATCCAGGCTGTCCCCGCTGCTGGAGCAGTCCCCTCCTGGTGTGCGGTGGGGCACACGCCCCACCACATCTCTCCTTTGGTCCCTTTCTTCTTTTTTGATGTTCCTATCTGACTCCCTCCCAGGCTGGGTTCCTGGAGAGCAGGGCGTCCCCTCCCTTACTCCCTGCAGAACCGGCCTGACCCTGGGTGGCGCCCACGACACTGGGCGTGAACTGAAAGCGACTTTCTCTTTGCACTTGACTCTCAGTCTGGGACGGGGAGCAGCGCGCAGCTCTCCTTTGGCCTCGTCGGGGGTGCTCCGCAGCTGGTGGGTGGTTGTGCTTTGGCTGCTTCTTGTCTGGGTTGCTGGCCCTGGGCGGCAGAGCAGTGATCTGCAGGAGGGTCTGGCAAGGGGAGCCCTGTCCCTGAGCTCTGTGGTCAGCTCCCTGGGCGGGTGGGTGTGTGTCTGTGTGACACAAAACCCCGTCTGGGGCTGGGCCTTCTCAGTTGAAGAGGGACCTTTGAAATCAGTGCGAGCCACTTGGGTCGTGTCATGTGCCCACTGGGACTCAGAGTCGGGGTGAATGTTGAAGATTTTGAGATCACTGGCTCTCTGTTGTCTCATAATCTTTTTGCGGTTTGCGATCAGTGGGTACTTGAGCTCAGAGCTGCACTGGGGCTTTGATTTATAAAGCTTGTTCCCGTCTGACTGTCGATCCCACCGTTTTGTGTGATGACCGAGAGCTCAGGCTCTCACTTCCTGCAGAGCTGGCTTCAAATCTGGGCTCTGTCAGTAGGATCTGAGGACCTTGGGCAAGTCATTGAACTCAGGAGGCCTATTTCCTCCTCTGAAAGAGACTGTGTGCCAGCGCCCGCCTCATGGGGTTGTTCTGAAGGTTGATGGTTTCATTCATTCATCTTTCAATTAAGGCATTTCCTGAAGCCTGTTAGGTTCCAGGCTCCATGCTAGGGGTTGCGCCTGTAGTAGTGAAGGAAACTCTGGCAAGCCGATGCGTGGAAGTTTCCTGGTACAATGCCTTGCACGTGGTGAGTGCGCACGGGCATCACCTGTTGGTGTCCTTACCTTCTCGTGAAGAAAGCCGCTTAGTTTCTGCAACATTACAGCTTTTGAACTGCAGGATGCAGGTCCATCGACTTAACTGCTGTTTTGCAGTTGGGGGAACTGAGGCTCAGAGAGCGGAAGGGGCTTCTCTGACTGCTGGAGCTGGCTGGGGGCCCGTTCACCGTCTGTCCCTGTGTTACTCACTCTTCTTCCCCTCCGTCCCGGCCGAGAAGTCCTGCTTAACACAGAGCAGGCCACACCGGCGGTCGCTCCCTCAGCCTGTGGCTCCACCACATTTGTGTGGTACAGACTCCTTGGGGGGGCTCACCTCCCCCTCCCTGGTGAAGACCCTGACACAGGGGACAGTGCAGGAAGCCCTGGCACCGTGCTCGCGCATCGCCCCCGGAACCCTGGCTTTCTGAGGTGGCAGCCACGCTGTCAGCGCGCGTGTAGGACCTGCTGTTAGGAAGCTCGCTGCTGGTTCAGGGTGGATGCTGGGATGCATTATACAGCAAACATAAATGAAATGGAATTTGTAATAGAGCAGTGTGAAATCTAAGTCAAATTGCTTGGGGAAGTCTCAATTGATTCCCACTCCTTGCTACAATAGGTGTTGTAGAGCTTTTTATCAGGAGGTTGAAACTGCGAGAACATGGCTTGCTGGTGAGAGGCAGAGCAGCAGCGCGTCCCTCCGCCCCTCTGGCTCAGTGTCATGTGTCATGGTGGAGGGGCAGGGTGGGCGGAGGCAGAGGCTGGGCCCCTCACTGACTCAGACGGCTGGGCTGGTTGGGGAGGGGGTCGAGAGCAGGGGAACGAATGAAACAGGGACCACGGCCCTTCCCCGCCAGGGGCTCGCCTTCCGCCTCCTGCTGCCTGCAGGGGAGCGCTGGGCAGGTCCTTAGAGGGGACGAATCGGGGACAGGAGATTCCTGTCAGGTCTGGCAGCCCTGTCCTCTTATGGGGCTGCTCTCAACCCGGTAACCTGCAGAAACAGAGCTCAGGAAACATTGGTCAGGTAGGATTATCTGGTAATGAGGCTGAAGGAAAAGAAGGGAGTGAAAGATGAAGACAAGCAAAGAAGAAGCGATCTTTGAAAACGAGGAGGAAGCGGTGCTGAACAGGTCGGCCCGGATGGCAGACACGATGTGGTGGCTGTGGATGCGAGAGGACCGGAGGCCCGAGGACACTGGAGCAGTGCTGTTGTGGGCGTTTCCCCGGGCCGGGGCCTCATTGCGCACTCACCTGTGAGGCTGGCCGCCTTCGACACAGCACCGCGGGCAGACAGTGAGCGGCTCACTGGGGAGGGTTGGCAGTTTCCCACTGTCCTCCGTTTGCTCTGACCAGGGCCATGTCTGATTAGTTTGGAAGCATTTTCATCAAGCACGGATTGATAGTTTCCACCACTTTTAAAAGGGTTACATTGTCTTGCCTTGAAGCTTCGGCCCCTCCAGAGCTGTGAAAGGCTACCGGAGAAGGGTGTCCAGCAGTTTCTAATTGTCGTAGCAAGTGGTGTGTGCGTTCTAAATTAGCCTTATCTACTTAGGAGAGAAGCCAAGTGAGAAGTGCATTTGGTAGCACCGTTAACGCTTCTTCAGATTACTATACGCAAGTTAATAGAATTGCTTTGTGTGAAAATTATCCTCTAATTCACTCATCATCAATTGAACTGGCCTTTTTACCCAATTAACTGGAGTTAATGAGTTTTGACTACCCTGAAAACTTTTGTCCCCAGAGCCTTCTTTTCTTAAACCTGGATTTGAACAGCTCTGTTGGGTGCCTCCTCCTGTCTCCCTGGATGTGTAACTTTTGCTCCGGTGGAGGGCGGGATGGGGACGTGCTGACGAGCTGCGCTGTCTGCTGCAGTCACTTTCCGGATCCCTCCCTCCTGGCCAGGTGGCCTGGAAGATCAAGATTGAGATCATACAGTGACACCGCCACTGAGCCATTTGTTCCGTTTGTTCCCAGCATGTCCCTAGGAGAATTCCTGGGCCAGTGGTGTGGAAGACCTCAGGCCTACAGAGCTGAATTGTCTTAGGGGGAAGGACTGGGGACTTTGGCAAGAAGTCACAGCCCTTCCCGGCACTCACGCCTGGTCTGTGACCTGGTTGCTGTTCCATGGGTGTTTTTATTCTCTGCTGCTCCCTCTCTCCTCTTTCCTCTCTCTCATTTCGTTGTCATTACGACTCCCAGATTAATCTTCTCACATCTCCATGCCTGTCACTCCTTGCTCAGAAACTCCTGGGGCTCCCCAGTTTCCAGACCATGTAATGTGACATTCAGAGCCTCCTGAACCAACCCCCCTGCCCCCCACCCTTGCAGCACCTGTCCCTCTTTCACTAGATGCTCTGACTGTCGAATGTGTGTGCTAAAAGTCAGCACTCTGTGCGGTCCACCCTCCAGCCCCGGTGCCGCCTACCTGGGATGCCCCGCGCTCCGGCCTCCCTCATTTGAGTCCGTCTGCTGGAATACCAAGTTGGTCTTCGTTTGAATATTTTTTCTGATAAGCTGTTGTAATGTGACTATACAGCCAAAACTGTGCTTCTGGAACTGCAGAATATCTTTTTTAAGAATACTTTTTCCAGCTTTTTATTGGAGTCTGACATACATACAGAAAGTACTCTGTCCTAAGAGTACAACTCAGTGAGTTATAATAAAGTCAGCCATTTGCGTGATTGCCTATAAGTTCGGGGCTGGACCATCACAGGTACCCTCTCCCTCGGGTGCCCCCCACACCCCTCCCTCAGGAGTGCCCCACTCCCACACAGTGGGCGCCCTTCTAAATCACGTGCTAGTTTTACCTGCTTTAGGACTTCATATAGATGTACTTTCCACAGTCCAGTGTGTAGTGTTTTGTGTTTGGTCTCTTTTGCTCAACCTCACGTTGGTGTGTGCGGTTCATTCATTTCTATTTTATGAGGATACCACAACACATTTTTTTCATTCTTCTGTTGATGGGCATTTGAGTTTCTTCATTTCTTGGCAGTTGTGAATGATGCTGCTATGACGTTCTTTGACTCGTCTTGGCGCACACGTATGTGAATTTCTGTCTGCGCATACCCAGGCGTGTAACTGCTCGGTCGTCGGGTGTATAACGTGTTCACCGTATAGTAGGTGTCCGTTTATCACGGTGCTCATGATGTCACACGCCCGCTGGCAGTGAAGGAGTGAGCCTTGTTCACACCTCATCCTGTCATTTTTAAATTCGTGCTATTCCATGGTGGGTCGTGGATCTCAGTGTGTTCTCAGTTTGCATTTTCCAGAGTATTAATGAGGTTGAACACCTCTTCATATGTTTATTGGCCATTTGGAGACCACTTTGGTGAAACTCCTTTCAAACCCGTTGCCCATTTTTCTTTCTGATCTGTAAAGATTCTTTATATGTTCTGGATACTAGTCTTGTGTTGTGTGTTTATATTGCAAATATCTTCTCCCAGTATGTAGCAGTTTTTCACTCTGTTTAATAGAAGCTCTTAATTTTAATGAGATCTAATTTGCCCATTTTAAAATTCGTTTATGGTTGTTATTTTCTATGTCCTGTATAAGAACCCTTTGCCTACCCAAGGTCATTGATGTATGTTTCAATATCATCTTCTTTATTGTTTTGCTTTTTCACACTTAACTTCTCAATGTGAAGCTTTATTGTATCATGGCAAGCTCCGTTTTTCCCCCATGTGGATCTCCAGTTGACTTGACACCACTTATTGAAGAGATTGTCCCTTCCCACTGCTCTGCAGGGCAGCTTACATCACCAAACTAATCGTCTCTATACGTATTGGTCCGTTTCTGGACTCGGTGTTGTTTCATTGGTCTGTTTTGCTCTCTGTTTGCTGAAGCCACCCTGCCTCAATGACTGAGACTTTCCTAAGTCTGGTTACCTGATGGAGGAGCCGCCGTCCTCGTGGCCTTCCTGATCGCCATGGCTGATCACAACCCTTTGCATGTTCACGTCCAGTTCAGAGCTCAGCCTGTCAGCGTCCACCAGCAAACCTGCTGAGATTTTCATTGGAAATGCACTGGTTGAATAACATCTTTGTAATATTACATTTCTAATCCATGAACATGTTACAGGATTGCATGTTTTTAGGTCATCTTTATTTTCTCTCAATAATGTTTCATAAAGTTTTCTTTATAAAGACATAGGGTTTTTTATTTTTATGGTGTTATAAATGGCATCTTTTCCAAAAATTTTTTCTGTTTTTGCTGGCATGTGGGAATATAATTTGATAACTTTGATTATTGACTTTGATGCATCAACATTACTGAACTTATTTTAATAATTTATTTGTGGATTCTGTTGGATTTTCTGTGTTCACAATTGTGTCACCTACTAATCCTAGTTTTTAATTTCTTTCTGGTCTTTATCCCTTTCTGCCCTTTGCCGCCTTGCTCATGCTTAGGATCTCCAGTACTGCTTTGAACACAAGTGTTAATAGCTGGGCTTTTTGTTAACTTCTCGATCTCAGAAGGAAAGCTTTCAACATTTCACTGTGAAAGATAAAGTTGACTGTACTAAGGGAATCTTAATCAGATTAAAGTTCCCTTCTATTTCACGTTTACTAAGAGGGTTTTTTTGTTTTGTTTCGTTTTATTGTTTTAATCATGAATAGATGTTGAATTTTAATCAAATGCTTTTTCTGCATATATTGAGATGATCATGTGATTTTTTTCTTCTCTATTTTGTTAATGTGGAGAATTACGTTTATTATTTTTCAAATGTTAAACCAAACTTGCATTTCAGGAATAAACGAACTTGTCTATGGATTATCCTTTGTAAGTAATGCTTTGTTTGGGTTGCTAATAAGTAGTTTATGGATTTTGCATCTGTGTTTGTAAGAGATTTTGACAATTAATTTTGATTTCTTATAATGTCCTTATCAAGTTTTGATGTCATGGTTTTTCTGACTTTATAAAATGAGTTAGGAAATACTCCTTCTCTTCTCTGTAACAGTTTGCATAAGATTGGTGGTATTTCTTCCTTAAAGGTTTGCTAGAATTTGCCAATGAAGGCATTTGGGCCTGGGGTTTTCTGTTGTGAACAATTTTAAATTGGGTCTTTGATTTCTTTTAATAGCTTTGAAACTATTCAGATTTTCTTTTTCTTCTTGTTTCATTTATGGTAAACTTTATTTTTTAAAGATTGTCCTTTTTATCTAAACTTTGAAATTTGTGTAAAGCTGTTCATTATATCCTGTTATTTTTTAAATATTTTTATGGTCTGTAGTTATGTCTTCTTTTTCAATATTGTTATTTGGTTATTTACTCTCTCTCTTGATCTGTCTCATCAATATATTGATTCATATGTATTCTGTTTTATGAATATTTATTTTTCTATTTATTATTTCCTTCTTTGGGTTTATTTTCTTGTTCTTGTCCTGACTTTTTGAGTTGTATACACGGGTGATTAGTTTTTGCCTTTCCTTTAATGTAGGCAGTTAAGGCTGTAAATTTAGATGTATACTGTGGTTTTGATATATTGTATTTTTCTTATCATTCAGTTCAAAACATTTATCGGTTTCCATTGTGATTTTTATTTTGACCAATAGGTTATTCAGAAATAAGTTTCTTAATTTTCACGCATTTTGTGATTTTTCCAGTTGCTGACTTCCAGCTTAATTTTGTTGTGTTCAGAGATCTTCTGAATGATAGCAGTCCTTTGATGTTTAGAGACTCGCTTTCTGACCCCACAGAAGTTTTTGTCCCTGGTCCATGCACACTTCAATGTGTACTCTGCGGTGTCAGAGGCAGTGTTGTCTGAATGCCTGTCAGTGGTCCATCATTCTGTTGACATTTTCTATATCCTTGGTGATGTTTATCTCTTTTTCTCTCAGATCCTGAAGGAGTTGTATTGAAATTTCCCAGATTGCTTGTGGATTTGTCTGTTCTCCTTTTAATTTTGTCAATTATTGCAGTATATCTTTGGATGCTATTTTATTAGGCCCATATAAATTGTGAATTACTGTCTTCCTGGTCAATACAGCCTTTTATTATTATGAATGTCCTTTATCTCTTTGAATTCTTTTCATCTTTAACTCTGCTTTGTGTGATGTCAATATAGATATGTCAGCTTCCTTTTCTAAGGCATTTATACTTTGTCCTTTTTTTGCATTTCATTTTGAACCTTTTATTATTTTATTATAGGTGTGTCTCCTGCGTTCAGGTTAGAGACAGTTTGTATTTTTATTCAGTCTGAAAATATTTGGTTTTTTAGTTGAAAAATTTTATTTAGTTGCATTTAGTGGTAAATTTCCATTTAGAGGAACCATCTTACTGTTTGCCTTCTGCTTCTGTTCTTTTTTCTTTCTTTTTATACTTTGCTGTAGAATAAACCATTTCCTGCCTCTTTATTATCTTCTCATTATATATGCTTTTATGGAATTTTTTAGCAGCTATTTTGGTGATTATAACGTAGACTCTTTATCAAATTCTAATAAAAGTTAATACTCCCTTCTCTTCCAGACAATGCAAGAGCCTTCGAACACCTTGCATCTACTAACCTATCACTCAATTTATAGGCAACAATTGTTAAGTTCTTTACACACACATTTATGTATTTGAAGAGCTGTTATTCTCGTCACTCTTGTTTTTATGAGTTCCTTTATATTCATACATATTTGTTCACCTTTTTATTCTCTTCTTACCACCTGCCTCCCAAGTGGCCGTCTGGGGCTATTTTTCTTCTCCCTGTGGGGTCCCCGTCAGTGTTTCCTTGGGTGTAGGTCTGATGCTGAGGAATCATCTTCATTCTTCTTGGTGTGAAAATGTATTTATCAAACTCTTTTTTATTTCCATCAATTTGTTTATTTATTTTCAGGGAGAGATTCGCCCTAACTTCTGTTGCCAATCTTCCTCTCTCTGTTTTTTCCTCCCCAAAGCCCCAGTACATCTCTGTGTATTCGAGTTGTAGGTCCTGGTTCTTCTGTGTGAGCTGCCGCCAGAGCACGGCTCCTGACAGACGGGTGGTGTGGTTCTGCGCCAGGAACCGAACCCAGGCTGCCAAGGTGGAGTGTGCACAGCTTTAACTGCTAGGCTTGCAGGGCTGACTCTAAACTCTTACTTTTGAGGAGTATTTTCGCTGAGTATAAAATTCTGGGTTGGCAGCCTCCCACCGTGTGTGCTCTGTGAAATGGTTCTTCCGCTGTCTTGTGACTCCCGCTGATTCTGTTCAGATGAGCTCAGTCTCGCTGTGGCTCCTTGGAGCTCCCTCGCCTGCCCTCTCCGCCAGCACTTTTTATTGTTTTGTTTTTGTTTTTTGAGGAGGGTTATATGAATGTGCTTTTATATCTAGATTACTTTTTTAATTAGTAAACTTTGCTTTTGGAGCAGCTTTAGAGTTACAGAAAAATTGAGAAGATGGTGTAGAGCTCCTGTGTGACCCTCCCACCCAGTCTTGCCTAATGCTAACATCCTGCGTTATTGTACTACACACGCCGCAGTTAATGACCCGGTGTTGATGCGTTATCATTAACTAGAACCCATCGCTTGCACTAAGGGTTACTCTTGTACAGTTCTGTGGGTTTGACAAACATGTAATGTTAGGGATTTACCATTACAGTGTCATATGCTAAAGCGTGTGCATGACGGCTTCTATTTTCTGGAAGAGATTTTAGAGAAGTGGTATCTTTTCTTACTTCAACTTTTGGTGAAATTCACCAGTGGAACTCTCTGAGTCTGGGTGCTTTCATTTTAGGAAGGTTATTAATTACTCAATTTCTTTGTGAGATAGAGGCCTACTCAGATTTTGTATTTCTCCTCTTGCGAATTTTGATAGCTTGTGTCTTTCTAAGACTTGGTTCACTTCATTTAAATTATCAAGTTTCTGGGCACAGAGTTTTCATGATCCTCCCTCGTTCTTTCTTCTGTCCATGGGGATAGTTGTGGTGACCCTCTCCCACTTCTGATGCGAGTAATCTGTGTCTTGTCTCTCTTTTTGGCTTGGTTAGCCTGCTGGAGGTTTATCAGTTTTGTCGATCTTTTCAAAGAACCAGATTTTGGTTTTTAGTTTTGTTGGTTTTCTCAGCTGATTTCCTGTTTTCAGTTTCATTGATTTCTGCCCTAATTTTTATTATTACTTTTCTTCTGCTTGCTTTAGATTTACATTGCTCTTTCTTTAGTTTCCTAAGGTGGAAGCTTTGCTGTTTGATTTCAAATAATTCTTCTTTCCTAAAATATGAATTCAAAAAAAGCTATAAATTTCCCTCTAAGCTCTGCTTTTGCTGTATCTCACAAGTTTTGATGTTGTATTTTCATTTTGTTAAAAATATTGTTAAATTTGTCTTAAGACTTTTTCTGTCTTATTTAGAAGTGCTGTTTAATCTCCAAATATTTTGGGGTTTTCCAGCCCTCTTTCTGTTACTGATTCCCAGTTGAATTCCACTGTGCTCTGAGAGCTTACTTTATACGATTTCGGCTCTTTTAAATGTGTTCAGGTGTGTTTTATGGCCCAGAATGTGGTCTGTCTTGGTGAATGTTGCATGCAAGCCTGAGAAGAACGTGTGTCCTGCTGTTGTTGGATGAAGTATTTTATCAGTGTCAATTAGATATAGTTGATGGATGGTGCTATTTGGTTCAAGTATATCCTTACTGCTTTTCGGCCTGCCGATCTGTCCGTTACTCATAGAGGGGTGTGGAAGTCTCGACCGAGCTCGGGAACACGTCTGTCTCCTTGCAGTTCTGTCAGTTGTGCCTCACGCATTTGACCCTCTGTTGCATGTTAGCTGCAAGCGTGTTAAGGATTATATCTTCTTGGGAGTATTGACCCCTTTATCGTATGTAATGTCCCCCTTTATCCCTCGTAGCTTTCTTTGTCCTGAAGTTTTGCCTGAAATTAATAAAGCTACCCCAGCTTTCTTCTGACAGAGGTTAGCATGGCATATCTTTCTCCGCCCCTTAATGTTTGTCTCACTGTTTTTGTATTTAAAGTGGGTTTCTTATAGACTACATACAGTTGGATCTTTTTTTTATCCACTTTAGCAGTCTCCTATAATTGTCATGTTTAGATGATTCCCATTTAAAATGATCATTGATATAGTTTGTTTAGAATCTGTGATGTTTCTGATTATTTTCTGTTTGGGCTCTTGTTCTTTGTTCCTTTTTTATCTTCCTCTTCTGATCTGCCTTGTTTAGTTTTTGGTTTTTTCCTTTTTAAAGATTGGCATCTGACCTGACAACTGTTGCCAATCTTTTTTTTTTTTCTCTTTCTCCCCAAATCCCTCCAGTACATAGCTGTATATTTTTTTTAGTTGTGGGTCCTTCTAGTTGTGGCATGTGGGATGCCACCTGAACATGGCTGGATGAACAATGCCATGTCTGTGCCCAGGATCCAAACCTGCCAAAAAAGCAGAGCGCGTGAACTTAACCACTCGGCCATGGGGCCAGCCCCTGCCTTGTTGAGTTTTAATTGAGTGTTTTATTTCATGTCTTCTCCACTATAGCTCGTGATGTAGACTTCTTACAATTTTTTTTCAACGGTCACCCTGGAGTTTGCAATATACATTTAAAAGTAATCTGAGTCCACTTTCACATAGCACCTTACAGCAGGGTGCCCCCCCCCCCCCGCCCCTCACACTGCTGCCGTCGTTGCCCTTGCCCCCGTGCTGTTAGCGCCCACTGCATCGCTGCTGTCGCTGCTTCGAGCAGTTGGCTGTGACTTCGGTTAAGACTGGGAGGAGTAAAAGGTTTTACTTTGCCTTCACTGATTCCCTCTTTGAAGCTCTTGCTTTCTTTAAGGAGATCTGACTTTCTCACCTACATCATTTTGCTTCTCTCTGGGGAGCATTTTTAATATTTCTTGTAGGGCGGGTGTACTGATAACAGATGCCCTCAGTGTTTGTTGTCTGAGAAAGTCTTTATTCCTCCTTTCCCTTTGAAAGGTAATTTCACTGGATAAGGAATTCTAGGTTGGTGAGTGTTTTCTTTCAACAGTTAAATATTTCTCTTCATTCTCGTCTCACTTGTATGGATCTGACGATGCGTTAGGTGTATTTCTTAGTCTTATTCCTGATAAGTAAGGTGTTTTCCCCTTCAGGCTTCTTTTGGAATTTCTCTGTCTTTGCCTTTCTGAAGGTTGAATATGATAAGCCTAGGTTTAGATTTTTTGGTATTTATTTTGCTTGATATTCTCTGAGCTTCCTGGATCTGTAGTTGGGTGACTGTCATTAATTTTGAAAAGTAGCCATTGTTATATCAAATAATTCTTTTGCTCCTTTCTCACTTTCTTCTCTTTCTGGTATTCGTTTTAATTTTTTTTGGTGAGGAAGATTGTCCCTGAGCTAACATCCATTGCCAATCTTCCTCTTTTTGCTTGAGGAAGATTAACCCTGAGCTAACATCTGTGCCAGTCTCCCTCTAATTTTGTATATGGGACGCCGCCACAGCATGGCTTGACAAACAGCGTGTGGGTCTGTACCCGGGATCCGAGCCCACGAACCCCAGGTTGCTGAAGCAGAGCGCACAAACTTAACCACTACGCCACCAGACTGGCCCTCCTTCTGGTCTTCTCACTAAGCATGTCTCACGTATTTTGTAATTGTCCCACTGTTCTTAGATAGTCTATTTTTTTTCCACTTTTTTCTTTATATTTGTTGACCAAAATTACTAGAAACAGGACTCACCTGGAATAAACAAAGGCAGGCTTTATTGCTAGAACAGTTAGCCTCGGGCAGAACCGAAAATACGCCCCCAAAGCGGGGTGGGGGGGGGGGGGGGGTAAGGCAGGCTTTTAACCTTGAGAACTGGGAGGGAGGAGGGGAGGGGTTGAGTTGGAGCAGAGAAGCCTGTGTGGCAAGGCCGCAGAGTTCTCCACGGCCACCTGCTGACTGAGGTGCAGGGGGCGCCTGATCTTGGGGTGTCTCAGGACTCCTGGTGCCCTGGAGAGCCCCCAGTCTGTCAGCAGAGCACGTGGTGGCCTCGTTCCTGTCGTGGCTGCCTGACTCCGTCGTGTAATCCGGCCTTAGCCTTAGAGGATCGTGTTGTCGTTCTGGGTCCACACATTTCAGTTTGGAAGTTTCTATTGACATATCCTTGTTTTCTCTTTTATACATTTATGCTCTTTATTATTTTCGTTCTTATACTCTTCGCATGTGTTGTTTTATTCCTTTTGTTATTTTTAAGTTGGTTTGTTAGCTCATTTTCAGCCTTTAGGTTTTCTAATATAAACACTAAATTTATAAATTTCCTGCTAAGTTCTTTTTCCTTGTGTCCCAGTAGTTGTGTAGCTGTTGGTTTGTGTGTGCAAGGGAGTGTGTGTCTGTCGGGCACGTGTCTGCAGTGTGTCCTGGTGCACATGTGTAGGGGTGTGGGTGTGGCATTCAGATACTGCAGGGGAGTGTAGCGTGGCCGTTGCTTATAAAAACCTTTCTGTTGAGGTCTGAAAGGCCGGAAAGGTCAGGGAATTTTCAGCAAGGATCGGACTAGCTCTCACATCTATGTCATTGTGCAGCTCTCTATGTTATCACATTTCCTTTGTGGTGTTTATTTGACCTCTTGTTAACTGAAGTATGTTTTTAAATTCAGCAATGTGGTGGCTTTTCTTGGTGATCTTATTTTTTTCATTTTTTATTTTATTTTTTTAATTTTTTGAGGAAGATTAGCCCTGAGCTAACATCTGCTGCCAATCCTCCTTTTTTTGCTGAGGAAGACTGGCCCTGAGCTAACATCCGTGCCCATCTTCCTCTATTTTATATGTGGGATGTCTACCACAGCATGGCCCTCTGAGCGGTGCCATGTCCGCACCCGAGATCCACACCGGCAAACCCCAGGCTGCCAAAGCGGAACGTGCAAACTTAACCGCTGCACCACCCGGCCGGCCCTGGTGATCTTTTTATTTTTTTAATTAATTTATTTATTTTATTATTTTTTTTTAAGATTTTATTTTTTCCTTTTTCTCCCCAAAGCCCCCCGGTACATAGTTGTGTATTCTTCGTTGTGGGTTCTTCTAGTTGTGGCATGTGGGACGCCGCCTCAGCGTGGTCTGATGAGCAGTGCCATGTCCGCGCCCAGGATTCGAACCAACGAAACACTGGGCCGCCTGCAGCGGAGCGCGCGAACTTAACCACTCGGCCATGGGGCCAGCCCCCTGGTGATCTTTTTAGAATTGATTTCTGACCTAATCACTTTTCAGTTAAGAATTACTTGTGGATGATATAGCATTTGAAATTTGTCAAGACGTGTTTTATGGTACAGACTTTGCTAAATTTTTATGAATGTTCTTTATGTGCCTAAAACAGTGTGTCACCCCAAGTAATTTGGGACAGCATTTTGTAAATATCGTTTAGATCAAAAATTTTAACATGCTCTTGAGAATTTTTGTTTCTTACCTATCTGCTCAGTCTGTCAGTTACCGTTAGAGATGCATTAAGAGCTCCCCATGGAGGCAGAGTGTGCTGTGTCTGTCTTGCATCCTCACAAGTGTAGCCTCACGCAGGGTCCTGAGGTGCTGACTGAGCCTTCGTGGTTCTGTGCTGGGCCTCCACCCGGGTGAGGCCTGGCGCCCTGCGTGCCCTGCTGCGGACGCAGCCACGGCTTGCTTTGGTTAATGTTTTCCGTTTGTTACATCCGATCTCTCTGTGGTTAAGTGTCCTGTAAAGAGTCTGTAGCTGGCACTTGTGTTTTTTACACAGTGTGATCGACTTTGTTTCATAATTGGAAAGTTTAGTCTGTTTATATTGTTTATTCTTCTGATTTATTTCATTTAATTTCTTTCATCTTATTTAATACTTTTTCAGTCTTTTTTTTTTGTTACTTTTAGTGCCTTCTTTTGAATTTATTAGAGCTTTCTCTCACGTTGTTTCTTTCTCTCTCGTTTCTCTCTACTTGTTTGTCTTCTTTTAGTCATTCCGTGTATATCTAATGCAGTAGAAGCTGAGGATGTCTTCGCTCCCCTCTGGAACAATTTCAGGCTCCAGGCTCTTCAGAATGGCTTTTATTATATTTTAATTATATCTTTTGCCTCTGAATTTCTATTTTCAATGTGTATTTTTCAGTAGATGATATAGTCAGTGGATAGTGTAATGTATGTTACCCAACAGAAAGCTATGAAAGGGCACCGGGTGAGCAGGACTGCTCCCTGCCTGCCCGCCTGCCCTGTGTACCTGCCAGGAGGCCGCCAGCTTGCTTGTTTGCACTTCCAGAGACTGTGTGCACGCAGGTGTGCACATGTTTAAAATAAGCTAATGTTCTCTGTAACTTTCTTATTTGTGTCTTGTAGGTGTTTAAATATTTCACTGTTTCTCGCAGCCCGTTCCTCATCAGCCCGCGAGGAGCTGCGTTAGTTCCGTCTTGTCTCAAAACCCGTGACTAGGCATGTTGCCCTCCTCAGACGTCATGGCTGGCAGCGGAGCGCGTGTGTTGGTGGCTTTCCTCATTTTCTGTCTTGTTTCTCAGACCTTCCCTCCCTGATCGTTTCCCTTCTTACTGAGATGCGTCCTGTGTTCATCTATCTAGTGAAGGTGTGTTGCTGGTAAACAGTCGAGTTTTATTTCCTCTTAACTCCTTGAAGATGTAATTCCACTGTCCCTGACTCGTTGTCCATGGGCACGTCAGCTCTCCTTCTGATTGTCCTTCCTGTGGGGTCTGCTGGTTGACCGGACCCACCGTGTGCTCAGGTGCTCTACACTTTCACTGGGACTGTCCAGGCGTGCCCCACGCCCCGTGCCCCACACCCATGCCCCATGCCCCATGCCCCACACCCATGTCCCACGCCCCACGCCTCATGCCCCACGCCCTACATCTCACACCCTGTGCCCCACATGCACAGGCTCTGGAACGTGTGGTGATTTCTGATTTGGAGAGTGGGTGTTATCAGTTCCGGAAGTTTCTCAGCCATTGTCTCCTTGAGCGTTGTCCCGCCTGTCCTTTCTACTCTTTTTCTGTAATTTTGATAGAAACCCATCGTGCCCTGTGTGTCTCTCAACCTCTTATTTGCATTTTCTCTTTGTCTTTTGTTCTTCCTGGTTTATTCTTTACGTTTATCTTTCAGTTTACTAAATCTCTCTTTAGCCACACCTAAATTGCTGTTTTATTTATTATATTTAATTTTTAAATTATTCTATTTTTACGTTGTTTAACTTTATTTAGTTTGTGTCTTGTTTTGTTTTTGTTTTTAGTTTACATGTTGTTTCTTTGGTACGTATTAAATTACTAATAAATCCAGATCTTAATTGTTCTACAACATGTCACGCATACTTATTTTCTGTTCTGCTTCTGGTTATTCCTTTACCTGAATACCGTGGGTTTAATTCTCCTAATTCTTGTGTTTGCTGGTCTATTTTCATTTGTATTTTGTGGTTTTTTACTATGAACTTAAGGTCCTTAGAGTTTTATCTTTGGAATTTATTTCATGCCTGCATTGAAGTTCTACTTTTCCAGCAAAGATCAGGGTTTCGTTGGCTCCTCCTTGTGTGAGGGGCCCGTCGGAAGCCAGGTTCTAGTCCACCGGGAAGCTCCTGCTCTGGGCTTCAGGGCTGGCCTCTCCTGGACTCAGGAGCCCGGGAGGTTGTGGGTTGGTTATCGTGAAGGGGGGCACTCGTGAGGGGCAGCCGTCACTGGGACAGGGTCTGCGGGGTCCTTGTGTGGTGGGACCCCTGGAGTAGGGCGGGCCTGTTCTTTGGGAACTCAGGAGCACCCAGGGCTGGGGTCTTGGCGCTCGAGTCAGGGTGATGTCGCCAGGTGCGGCACAGCACCTTTGACCTCCGTGCCCTGTTGGGGTTTGGCAGTACCCGAGGAGGCAGAGCCGCTGAGCCCGTGCGCCAGACTCCTCATGCCTGCAGTTGTCGGCAGTCTGCTTACCTCTCCAGTGCGCGCCGAAGGAGAAGGCCTGGGTGGGGGCGGCCTGGGAAGTCCTGGCGGCCTGGGCTCTGCCCCGTTGAGGGTCTCATGTTGCGTCTTTTGTCTGTGATCCTGTGATGCAGAGACTTTGGGTCAAGCGCATCTCCCTGGCGTTGGAGTAGAAAGGCTGCAGGCTGCAGGCTGGAGGCGGAGGGGGCAGCCAGAGCCAGGTAGACGAGAAGCATCTGGAATGCCGGCCCCCGGCCCTTCCGGCTGCACGGGCTGTGTGCAGCTCACATTTTTTCAGACTGCGTCTTTTCCCATGTCCTTCCTCCTTTCTGTGTCCTCTTCTTTCCTGATAGCCGACGTTCAGCACACCTGCCAGGGAAACTGCAAAGGCCACCTCCTGGTCCAGTGTTGGAGGCAGAGGCACTTGTGTCCCTGAGTGTCTCGTCCTTGTCCTCGACCTGTGGGATGTGGAGGTGGGCGTGGGTCCCCAGCACCAGACGGGCTAAGGCGGCCAGGGAGCCTTTGCACGTCTCCCTACAGGGCTGTCCTGTGAGCAGTGCTGTTCTTGAGAGGCTGGCAGGATTGGAGGCCGTGACCAGAGGTGGCGAGGGCGGCTGAGGATGCTGTGAGCCTGGGCACTGGCAGGCCATCATGGGCCTGGACAGCAGGGAGGAGCGTGGACCCCATCTTCCCAGCCCGGCCTGTCAGCCCGGCCCTGGGGAGATGGAATCAGGACTCCTGGTGGAGGGGGCGGTGGGGGGACACGGCCGAGTTGCAGACCACCAGGGTCCCCCTGGAAAAGCTGCCCTCAGGAGCCTGCCCAGCGTTGGTTTGGCTGCTCTGAGCTGCCCTCGTAGTCACTGTACTTCTGCATCCGCCGCTTCTCGTCACTGTCGTCTTTCCTCCTGGAGTTGCTTCTGCATCAGTAAATACAGTGCAGGAAAGTAAATGTTATCTTCCAAGATGCTGTCGGCTTTCCAGAGCGTGCCAGGTGATGAGACCACTTTTTCACTTGGTCTCTGTACCTCAGGGGCGACCGTTTCTCCTGCTCGTTGTTGTAAAGGGGCTTGAAGTCACCTTGCCTCCTTCCTTTGTCTCTGCACTCGCGGCTGGCCCCTGGGGTCGGCCTCCTTCCCACGGGGGGCCCGGGCAGCCGAGGGTGGGCAGAGGATGCTGAGAGCCAGCTGTGCCTGCTTGTGAGCTCAGCGCTGCTCCCGCTGCTCCCCGTGCCGTCCTGCTGGCTCCCTTGATCCCGGGGCGGCTTTGGCAGTCAGCTCAGCGGGTCTCCCTCGTGCCTCCGTGCCAACCACGTGCGGGGCTGCGGAAGCCTCCAAGTGTGTCAACAGGGCGGGGGGTTTGCTGTGTGGCAGGCACACAGGTCATGTTGGGCCTTGGACCAGGGACCGTTAGCGTGTCGGCTCAGTGCTCTCATGGTGTCGTCTTCAGGCCGCTCGGAGAGGTGGGTGTCAGTGTCTCCTGGTGAGGAGGGATGAGGAGGCGATGGCCACCCTGGCCATGTCGTCCCAGAGCTGGTGGTGGAAAGAGCTGGTGGTGGGAGCCGTGCCTGGCCCCTGGGCTCGTTGTGGAGACAACAGGACTGCTGACTGCTGGCAAGGAGCCCCGCCCTGTCCCGTGCCCCGTGTCCCGCCACTGTGAGCCACGTTCCTCAGCTCTGTACTGCCTGACAGAGTCCTGAGGAGCAGATGAGACGACACGGGGTGGGCCATGGCGTGTAGACGGCGTGCTGTGGGAGCGACCCGGTCAGATTTACCATGGTGAGACTTCGTGGAGACAGCGACAGAGAGGAAGTAACTACTGTGTTCAGGGCCAGTGAGCTGGGGCAGGAGGAGAGAGGCATAGACGAGGACAAAAGCGAGCGTGTGGGGGGTCGAGGTGCTCCTGTGAGAGGAGGCACAGTTGGAGCTCATGCTCATGGGCCGGGCCCTGTCCTCCCTGTGCCTTCGTGTCCCTTGTGACCGAAATGACCATTCTCCCAGCTTTCTGTGTGCCGGTGCTGTCTCATATTTATTAAGTATCTTTCTTCATCTTTCAGCTCGCGTCTG
>NC_060273.1:30600891-30663591 GCF_021613505.1 Equus quagga | reverse complement strand
CGTCTGGAGCGGCCGTGCCCCATCTTGCATGAGAGGGCTGAGTTCAGTGAGGCTAAGTCACTTGCCCAGGGTTGCACAGCTGGTTCGTGGCAGAGTCAGGATTTGAGCCCAGTTTGTCCGACTTTAGAGCCAGACCTCCTCAGTGCTTATCATTGCTGTTTCGTTTTCATTCCTCATTCTCAGTGGAGCCCAAGGAGGCTGGAGTCACAGCACATCTCTGCACTGTCCCCACGCATTTGGGAAGTGACTGGCCACGAGTCGGGCCTGGAAGCACGCTCGAGTCCCTGGCCGGCTCAGGCGGAGGCCGGCTTTCACTCTCACGTCCTCAGCGGGCCTCCTGCCTCGTGGAGCTCCTTCCTTCTGGAGCAGGGCACCCCTGCAGCCCGCCCCTGGGCTCAGAGTGGGCACTCTGAGAAAGGATGGGAGCAGGGCTCTGGGGAAGGTTGGCCGAGGGGGGACAGCGGTGCCGAGACCAGAGAGGGGAGCGGGTGTGTGGTCTCCTGTTTCTGCTTAACTCCCTCTCCGTCTCTTTGGGTGACTCGGTGTGATGGGAGAGGTCACTGGAGCAGGGCTTTGTAGCTATTTAGGATCATCATTTCATTTTCTTAGAAAAAAAAGTCGTGGAGTGCCCGAGTCGAGTCCCAGACTTGTTGAGCAGGCTGGCGGGGTGGACGAGCGGGGAGAGGTGCCCACGGAGAGTGCCCTCCTTGTGCTGGGCGGCCCTGTGGAGGGCATCCTTCTAGAACAGGGCACCGGGTTCAAGAGGGCGGCCAGGGGAGGGAGTCAGGCTGGCAGCTCTGGCGTGGAGGCGGGAGGTGAGCATCGTGAAAGTGAAGGTGCGTGAGGGCTGCTGCTGGCTCGGAGGAGCAGAGGATGCCAGGAGCTGGGTTCACAGTCTAGGCGGGCAGAGCGTCTGTCAGGAGGCCCTCGCACTGCCGTGCTGCCCACCTCCTGGGGCCCCCGCCAGGCTCTGGGATCTCAGGCACGCCCTCCGTCTCTCCCATGTGCTTCTTCCCCCACGAGTGGACTTGTAGATCCCTGTGTGCCCACCTGTGTCACTGGGGTGGGGGCTTCTGAAGTGGGGATGCAGAATGTTTTATGTGCACAGCTGTGTTTGAACTTCACAGTGACCCGAGGGTTCCCGCGTGCTCTCCATTTCACAGTTGAGCATCCTGAGGCTCAGAGAGGCAAGTTACTTTTCCCAAGGTCACACAGCTAGTCAGTATGAAGCCAGGATTTGGGCTAGGTAGGGCGAGAGGCTGCAGGGCCAGCTCTCCTCCCTCGTTGTGTTTCCCCATCCCCCGTGTGTGCCTTCAGCCTCTGCATGGGTGCGTGTGTCTGTCCCCTGGGATTCATTGGCGTCTTGGGCTGCGCTTCAAAGCTCAGGGTTAATTCTGTGCCCTTGGAGGACCCGCTGATGGTGAAGATGCTCACCGTCTCGCCCTCCTGTAAGGGTTCTCTGGGGGCTCGCTCCCACTGCACCCTCTGACTGAGGTGCCCAGGGACGCACTGCACCCAGCCGGGAAGCCAGGCCTTCCTACAGCCTCTGGAATTGCAGTGCCCACTGCCTTCCCTCGGGGATCCTGATGTCTGCACGCTTCCCCAGAGCTCAGGAGGCCGCAGGCCTGGTCCCCGGGCCCCCGCCTGAGGCCTGTGTTTCACCCCTGCCCCCTTTCCTGCCCCCGTCCCCAGCCCGGCACTGCTCGGACCCGGCTCTGCGAAGAGACTTAGGGTTAGCGAGGAGAACAGACGAATGGATGAAGCAGGGGCCAGGGAGCTGGAGCTTCTGGCAGCCCGTGCGGATGCCCTGAGCTCTCCTGGGGGACCCCTCACACCAGCACGGGCTCCCCAGAGGGGCTCTTCTGCGGTGGCGGTAGGACCCAGCCTGTTAGGGCCAGAAGCATCGGAAGTGCCCTGCTCTCTGCCTGCCACCTTGTAGTGGGCGGGGATCCCGGGGACTTGGCCGGTGAAGGGTTATGACACACACATGCACGCATGCATGTACTTGTGCACGCGTGTGCACACACACACAGACACACCACATACATGCTCTTAGCTAGAATCCTCACCTTTCTGTGTTCTTGCCTCTTCAACCCATTCTGTTGCCCATACGGCTTTTCTCATCCCCCTTGTAGTTCCAGAACATTCTCCCTGTCTACAGCTTCGCCTGTTCACCGAGAGCCATTGGATTCTGGAGTTACACAAGCCTTTTCTGACGGCTGCAGAAAGGGCTGACATCAAACACATGTGAAGGAAGTTCTTCCCTCCCTGTTAGTAAGTCACAGCCTTTCAAGAGCTTATAACCTGATACAGAGGAGAAGCCCCCCCATCTCTGAATCCCCCATCTCCAGAGCGGTGCCAGGCCTGGGGGATGAGTCATGAGTGGGACGGTCCAGGTTCCTCCCCCCGGGGCTGGAGCTGCAGCAGGAAGAGGGCGATGTGGACCAGCAGAGGCATGTGCAGTGGGGTGTGCTGGCCGTGTGGCTGGCGGGGCTGGACCTGAAGGACGAGAACCAGACGTGTTCCAGGGAGGAAGTTTGCAGACCGAGGGGTCTGTCAGGCTGAGGCTCTCAGGCCACGGTGGGCTCAGCATCTTTGAGGGACAGATGGGAGGCAGGTGGGCCTTTGCTGTTGCGACGACTGGGCTTCCCGAGTCAGTCACCATGGGAGCTGCAGGCCTGGGTGGGCCCCAGAGCCTGCGCTTCTGACCAGCCCTGGCCAGGAGGCTCCGTCTGCAGGGCAGGGGAAACTTTCTCCATCTGGTCCGTCTCCTTGAGGCCTGTGTGCCAGAGTTGATAAATGCTACCCCAGATGCTTCAGCTTGGGGAGCGTGGAGCTATCGGGGCCAACCCTCTCACTGGCAGACTGAGTCTGGGGCTGGCGAGGGCGGAGCAGGGTCTGAGCCTGGCCCTCAGCTCTTCTGCTTTCCTCTGGGTGAGCAGCCCTGCGTGCCCAGGCCTGTGGTCGGGACCCCCTCCATCGCTATCCACCCCCCCAAGTCCTTCGTTCGTTTCTTCATTTGTGATGCTGTTTCCACGCTCTTGCGGTTGCCGTTAATTCCGTGACAAGCAAATGTGGTGGCTTGCACGCAGGACTGTTCTGTACCAAGGAGAGGTGCTCAGTGGCAGCTCGCCTTGGTGGTGCTTCCTGGGCGAGCCCGCGGGGCGTGTGTGCTCAGGCTGCGCGCCTATTCATCGCTGGCGTTTGCTCGAGTGGAAACGGAGCGAACCTTTCCGCGAGTGGAATCAGTCATTAAAAAGTCGTTATCAAGTCAAATCAGCACGGTCCCCGCTTGTTTACTACTAATGACAAAACAATTTCTTTAAAAGGTACAAACAACAAACTTTCAATTTTGCGTTTTCCTCTTTGCTGGCGTCGCTAGCCTGGAGGTCTGATGGAAGAGAACCGTGGTGAAAGGCAGCATTTTGGAGATTTATTGGTCAATAAAAGAGACAATTACAGCTTGTTTATGAAGGAAAACCCCCTCCCCGGCCCTTGCGTGGTATCGGCGCTCCGGTGATGATAACTCTGTATCCAGCTCAGAACCATAAAAGTCCATGGGAAGATAGAGGATTTCAATAAAATTATGACACTCGATAAACCTTCCTGTGGAAACAAATTTTCCACGGTTATGTGACCAGTTCCAGTTGGATTTGTAACTTTAATTTGTTACTTATTGAATTTTTTGTCATCAGCTAATTGTGAAGTCCATGCTGGGGTGATGGGCGAGTCAGGCTCGTGGGCTCAGGAAGCACCGGGCACAGCAGCCAGGGGCCGGTCAGCTCTCGACCACCCACCCCGGTCTTCCTCCAGACTCGCCTGAGAAGGAAGGGCCTAGGCAGGGGTGGTGGACGGCACCGATGCTCGGGTAGTGGAGCAGTTGGCACGGTCTCTCCTCGGGACACAGTTGGGCCTCAGCTCGTGGAAGCACCAACAGAGAGAACGCCACGTGGATGGGGACCTTGGCCCCCACACCTGGAGGGTGGCTCCCGAGGTCTCGCTCCCCACGTCCGTTTCAGCTCCATGAATCTGCCTTTGAGTCAGTGCTGGTATGGGCTGACCCTGCAGCTCGCCTGGACGCCCTGCCCTGTGGGGCTGGGGGCTGGGAGGGGCACCTGGCCAGACACAGAGTGAGGCTGTACCAGGCCAGACGACCTTTCTCCAGCAGCTGCCCCAGAACACGTGTGCTGGAGAGGGATGCGCTGTGCCAGGAGTCCTGGAGGTGCATGAGTGCTGTGTGGATAAGATCGTCTGCTGTCGTCCTGTCACTGTGGGGGCCTTGTTTATAGGCCAGTGCATCGGACACTCCATCCAGGTGCTACTGCCCTTCACTGCCGTCCTTTGAGATCGGCTCAGTACCCACCTCCTTCATCAGGGCATGGAGGCTCCGGGGACGAGAGCACTGGCCTCAGTTGCCCTGCAGATCTTGTAGAAACCCCCCTCTTCCTGGGCCGTGCTGTCCCCGGGCAGAGGCCGCTGAGCCCTGCATCTTGCTCCCCGCTGTGGCCCACACACCGGAAGCCTTGACACCTCTGGGCGCCTGTTGGGAGTGCAGGCTCTCAGGCCCCGCAGACCTGCTGAATCCTCATCGACAGGTCACAAGAGCCCCGGATGTTCCTGTGCACTGGGGGTGAGAAGTGGGGCTCCAGGAAGCCTGGGCTTTCTTTGGGGGCTGATCTTCTCTATCGTGAGCTCATAGTGGGCGTCTGTCCGTGACAGCAGGTTGGAGAAGCGTGGGCCAGGAGAGGGCACGCGCTGGCCCCCAGCTCACGCCTGGAATCTGTCAGGGACCAGGTCTCCTGCGTCCACACTCGGGGTCTGGGGCTGGAAGAATCCAGATTGTCCTGTGGCTTCAGGCCCACGGTGCAGAAGGGAGACATGTGGGCAGCCCTCAGGGGAGTCTGGGGCTCCTTTCCTGGTGCCGGACACCTTTTACGCAGGTCAGTCAGAACAGCTCAGTTCCTGGACCCGGGGACACCCTGGGTCTCCACAGGCCTTCCCCTGCTGGCCTCGAGGTTTTCTCCCTTGGTGAGCATCTTAGGAAGGGATCTTCCAGTCCTGGCTCAGGAGGGCTGCCCATCTCTCCCAGGGCCCTGACTTCTGGGCTCATGCTGCCAGCCTTAATAATCCCTTCTAGCAGGGCACCCCGAGCGTGATTCTGTGTGGCTCTAAGACGGGTCCTGACACTGTGTGGGCAGTGTGTCATCCCATGAGACCTGAGCTGCACTCTTACCTGGCGCCAGCTTCTTCCCAAAACATGGAGGAAGGGTGCCGGTGTGGCTGGTGCTGGGTGATGCGCTGCAGCCTAGGATCGTGGCTGAGGGTCCCGTGAGCTCCATGGGAAGATGAGGTGCTCCCTGAGGCCAGCGCCGTTTCAGTGGGGACCCCGGGACCTTTCAGGGAGCTTAGATGGATCTCTCCTCAAACCCACTTCCTGGCCTCGTCCCACTCATGTTTTCCTGGGCTGTTGATGAGACTCAGGAAGTGACACTGACCCAGGCCACAGGGGACACAGCAGACTCAGGGAGGGGTGCCCCCACCCCTGCTGTGTGGGGCCTGTGCCCACTGCAGGTCTCCATGACTTCTGTAGCTCGAGACCAGTGGTCAGAGAGAGTGCCCAGACCAAAGGTGGGGCCACAGGCTCACTGGGCACTGGTCGTGCTCAGGCTGCACCTCGAGAGGAGCTGAGTCTCTGTCTTGGCCTCGGTGGGCTCTGTCAACGTCGTGCATCAGATGCTGCTAAGCGTTTGGCTTGAGCTCTTTGAGGAGCTGTGTGAGGGGCTCCCCGCCTGATGGCATGCCCCCTGAACTTGATCCCAAGCCTACACTCCTGCTCCTGTCTCCATGTGGTGTCACAGGTGTTTCTGCAGCATCACGTCACCACCCCGGGCCTGACCACCTGCCCTCTGTGTCCACAGGAGCGGGACGGCATGCGTGCCATCCTGGGGTCCTACGACAGTGAGCTGACCCCCGCAGAGTACTCGCCCCAGCTGACCCGGCGCATGCGTGAAGCAGAGGACATGGTGCAGAAGGTGCACGCCCACAGCTCGGAGGTGGAGGTGAGTGCAGCCGGCTGTCTGCCTTCCCGCCCACTCCACCATGCGGCTTCGGGCCACGGTCCTGCGGCCAGGGGAGGAGGCCCACGCAGGGGCTGCGGTGGGTCCTGCCACGCGCAGACCTTCAGTCCTGATTTGAGGTCGACTGCAGCTCCACTGAGCCATCATAAATATGGGTGCGCTAATAGCCATTTTGTTACAACACTCTGGCTCCGTGTGAAGCGCTGATGAAGAGAGATGTGCAGGGCAGCCTCTCTGACACCTCCAGCCGCCCCTGCATCTTTCAGTTGAGAGATTCTTCCTGTCTTCCCGCCATATGCACACTAATCAGTTCATTACGAGGCAGACGGCATGGCACCTCCAGTGCCATATGTTTGGATTTCTGGTGTGTCGGGTGATGAGGGGCTGTCGGTGACCTCAGAAATGATTCACTCGTGCGGTTGCCCTGCCTTGCTGTGCGGGGCCTGCAAGTCTAGCCCACAGCCCTGAGGCTCGCAGCATGGGCCCAGCCGTCCCTCAGGATGGGTCTGATGCACCACGCAAAGGCGGAGGCTTCCTCTCTCCTCCCTGTCTTCACTTCTTGAGTCCTGCCCGCAGGGGGCATACTCGTCCGGCTTGCACAGGACTGTCCCAGTTTCAGCAGAGAAAGTCCCTGACTTTGCCCTGTTTCCATGGTCAGCAGTGCAGCAGAGTGGTCAGCCAGCCTCCCTGTGCACCTGGAGCGGGGGCAGAGTTCAGGAGCTGGGGAGGCCACAGGCTCAGCTGGCTTCCCCACCACGTCCACTGCTCCTCTGTCGTGGTCGTTGCCGTGGAAGTTCACGTGGCCAGTCTCGGCACAGGGTGGCAGGCCTGGGCAGAGGAGCAGCGAGCAGCTGCTCTCCAGCCGTGGCAGCCACCTTCACCCTGTCGATGTTGGGGCTCCTGTCTTGGCCCTGTTTCCTCCTGGACACGGGCCCTGATGGGCGCTCTGGAAGCAGGCCAGCTCTTTGCCAGCTTCCTGCCCTCCACCTAGGCCACAGTGACCCCAGATCTTCACTGGGATAGAGACCCCTGCGCATAGCTCCTGCTCCCTCAAGTCCTCTGTCTGAGGCTGGGGTTACCCTGGGGCCCAGTGGCAGTGCTCTGGACGCTGGCTTTGCTCACCTTCCTGGCTGCTGGAGCAGAGGCCCCGCCCTCCCAGCAAAGCCATTCCACTGCCCAGGGGCTGGAGGGCTGTGGCTCTTGCTTTCTGGGGTCTGGGGGGCCGGGGCCATGTATTTCTGGCCATCTGGTCATTTCCCACATGCCCTCTGTACCTGTCCTGCACAACAGGCCCCTTTTAACTCCCACAAGGGCCCCACCCGGGCCTGAGCTGCTTCTGGGGGGAGGACCAAAGTTCAGAGAGGCGGCAGCCAGGCCTTCCTGGGCCAGGACAGCCGGGCACTGTTCCCTCGCCTTTTTGGAGCATCACCAGGCAGGTGAGGAGAGGCTGACCACCTTTGGGTGTTGGGAGTCGGCAGCCCCTTACTCTGGAAAGTGGAGGCAGTGGTTGGATTCAGTGTGCCAGTTCTGCCCAGAGGCCCGGGTCCACTTGGTGTTGAGAACTGTACACCTCCTGGCCTCCACCAGGTGGCAGCAGACAAAGCCAGCCCATCCTTCTGTAAGTCCAGTCCGGGTGGGGTGGGGGCTGTGCTCATGGCCAAGACCCAAGATCCCTTCTCGTCCCCTTCCCAGCCCTCTCTTGGAACCCGTGCTGGAGAAGGGGGTCATCCCCTGTCTCCTCTGTCCCCCTCTTCCTCCTGTTCCCCTCCCCTCTTCCACCCCTCCAGTCTGGCCTGGTCCTCCTTCCTTCCCTCACCCCCACCCCCCTGCCCTAGGCATCCTCTGACCTGGTCTGTACCTGGCACCACTATGCATAGGCTCTCTGCTCAGCAAGGCCCTGGGAGCCCCCCGCACAGTGAGGGGTCAGTGGGACTGGACTGGCATATGTAGGGGCTGTGCGTGCAGTTTCCCCAGAGCTAGCGAAGGAGCTTGGCTAGGGCGAGGCTGCCTCCACAGGAGGTCGGGGAGCACCCCCTGGAGGGGGCGGTGCCGGGTGGTACGGCTGAGGACCAAGGGTCCTGGGTGGGCCGGGTGTGGATGCCTGCCCCGTACGGGATCTGCAGTGGTCCTTTCACAAGGAGGACCCGACGAGTCAGTTACGTGCTGGCTGCGCTGGAGAGAGTGGGCCTCTGCTCTCAGGGTTGGTTGTGGGGTGAGGACGGGGTGTGGAGTTTGAGGGCCCACGTGGAGGCTTTTAGCTTTTCCAAGAGCTCTGCTCTCATCCCCCTTTCAGTGATGTACATTTTCCTCACAGAGCAGTCAGGTCGCTCACGTTGCCACACGCCGTGTAGCCATGGAGTGAGGGGTGGGACCAGGTCTCTGGCAGCCCAAGTGTGGGCAACCACCATTGCTGGCTGGAACCGAAGGGGTTTCTCCCAGATAGGAGGAACATGACAGAAGTGACCTGCACGGGGAAGCCCATGGGGAGCAGAAGGCTCTTCTCTGCCGTCTGTGGAGAGTGACACCTTTTTAAATCGAGAACAGGCGTGAGGACCTCACCTTGTCCCTGTGCATTACAGCCAGCCACCCCAGCACCCCGTCACCGGCCAACCGAATTCCCTGGGTGCGCCCAGCGAGGTTAAGCGTCATAGCCGTTCTTTCTTGGGCTCTTGGGTGGCTCCGTGAGCATCTTGGAAAGTGTGCAACCCTGAAAGGGAAGAGCCCACATTCGATCAGGACTGTTTCTCTTGGCCAGCATCACACAGACACAAAGCAAGCACCGGGAGTGTGTCCTTGCTCTCCTGTGGCCCTGGGGCCACCCCGTTCTCCACAGTGTGGATGCTTGTCATCCCTGGAGGAAGTCTGAGTTAGGGAGAATGTGGCCCCAACTTCAGAAACTAAACCCTTTAGCAAAGAAAAGGAAAGGATTTGGAGAGGGGGAGGGGATGTCTTGGAGTCAGGAAAGAGGTGGGACGAGCTCCCAGGTGAAGTGGATTTGAAGTGACGGTACCCACCATGCCCAGAGCTGCAGCACCGAGAGCAGCCCGACCAGTCCCGCCCGCTGTGAGAGCCAGTGACTGCATGTGGAAGGAGCACGGAGCTGGTCAGAGGACCCCGGGCAAGTCCCGCCTCTTCTGCTGTCACCTTCTGTGACTGACCTCTCACTCTAACAGGGTTCCTGGGTATCCTGGGCCCCCCAGGTGAGGGTGGGTGGGCAGAGGTCGGGCCATTGCAGTAACTGTCATTCTGTCTGTAGACCAGGATGGGGAGAGCACCTGGAGGCATTTCGAGGTGCTTGGTTCCAGCAGGGTGAAGGACTATAGAGAGGAACCCCTGGCAAGGTGGCACACGGGTCATTTGATGTGGTGGTTCCTTGGGAAGCAGGATATCGAGAGAAAAGGGTGGAGTGCCCCTCTGCTGGGCCCAGGTAGCAGCCGGGGCTGGGGCCTGGCTCTGCTCTGTTTGCAGTTTGCTGACCCTTCTCCCAGGTTCTAGAGCCTCATGGAGATTCCAGGAGGGGGTGGCAGAGCCTCACTTGAAGGCGAAACACCAAAACTGGACTGCTGGCCTGACTCAGCTTTAGTCCCTGCCATTTCCTGTTAGAGCTGAGAGTTGCTGTGCACATCTGAATGGATGGAGTAGATGGTCGATGGATCAGGGATGGGTAGGTGGTGAGTACGGGAGCGGGGGATCCATTCTCTCTATTCGTGTTGACTGAGCGCTACTCTGTGGCAGTCCTGGGACCCCCAGCCCAGACGCCCTTCCTGTCTCCAGCCTGACCCTTTGTGGAGATAGGCCTCTGGGTCAAGACTGTCCGCTGTGAGGCAGCTCAGACACTGGGCACCCGGGCTCTGAACCCCGTGTCGCCCTCTGAGGCCCTGAGCGGCTTCCAGGCCCTCTCAGGTTGGTGCCTCAGTGTGGATCCTCTGATGCGGTAACGGGGAAACATTGCCATTCATCTGGTGCTGCACGCCTTGCCTCTCCTTGGCTTGCCTCTTCTCGCCTCTCCTCTCCTCGCCTCGCCTCTCCTCGCCTCTCCTCTCCTCTCCTCACCTCGCCTCACCTCGCCTCGCTGTGCCAGCGCTCCAGGGCAGGGCTTGTCATCTCCACTTTGCAGTGGAGGAAACTGAGTCCCTGGTGGAGGAGGGCTGAGCCGGGACTGGTCTCTCTGCCTTCACTGCAGCACGGCCGCTGCTCGGGCGCCCTCGCCAGGCCATCCTTCGGTGCCGTCCAGCCAGGAGCCAGCCCCCCTGCCCAGGCCCGCTCCCGCCTCTCAGCAGGCCCAGCCCCTCAGCTGCTGTGTGGCCCCAGACCTGCGCTCCTGCTCCAGGCCGAGCCCTAACAGGCAGGGAGGCCCTCTCTTGCTGTTGCAGTTCTCAGGCCCCAAGGAAGGGAACCAGCTCTGAGATGCCCCAGGCTTTGAAACCGCCCTCTAGGTCATGGTACCCTCACACCGGACCCTGGACCCCCCACCCAGTAGGCTGCGGGCTGGTGCCTCCTGGGCTTTTGGGGGGTGGGTTTCCCTAGTCTTGTTTCATTAGCATCTTACATGTCAGGAATCGGAGAACCAGCACACTTGGAGACCTTTGAAAGCAGCTGCACGCTGCCTGTCGAAAGTTTATTTGCTGAGTGTCACATACTGACACACGGTGAAGAGCTATGTAACTTCACAGGACCCATTGGCTGAGGGTCCCTTCATGTCTCCCAGACAGCCCATCCATTGTTCTGCCGGGAGGCAAGCACCATTTGGGGGGCGCAGGCTGGCTCAGGAGGAGCAGGGGAGGACCAGTTACGCCCCAGGACCACCCGTTTTGTTCAGCTGTCCTAAAGAGCCACAGGGACAGTGTGGTGCATGCTGGGAAAACGCCCCCACAGCCCCCCGGGCCTGATTACAGAGATGGATTAACTCAAGTAACGAGGACGTTGCCTCCCCCGCCCACCTGATGTCTCATCGCTGGTCCAGAAGGCAGGGTCCAGGGGACCGTTGAGAGGGAGAATGTCGTGAGCCGTGTTGGGGTTCAGGGTGTGCCTGACGTGCCCATCGGAAACTTCTTTCTGCTTCTCCCCACCTCCACCGATTTCTCTTTTCCTTCGTTTCCAGTCTCTGTCCCTTGTCTCCCTTATTTTCCTTCTGTTCTCTCTTCATGTCTGTTTCTATGGTGTCCCTTCTCTCTCCTCTTTGGCTTCCCTCTCCACCCCAGCCCTCACCCCAAGCTCTTGTTTCTTCTCACTCAGGGGTCAGCAGGCTTTGTCTGTAAAAGGCCAGTCGATTCTGCGGGCTGTGCGACCACATGGTCTCGGTCCCAGCCCCTCGGCTCTGGAGTTGTAGCTGGAGAGTGGCCGTGGCCATCTGTAAATGGTGGGCGTGCTGTGTGCCAATAAAGCTTTATTGACAAAGCAGGGGGGCTGGATTTGGGTGCAGACTGTAGCTGTTGGACCCCTGTTCTAGCGTGTCTCTTGTGCCCGAGGAGAGAGCTGCGTGACCCCACAGGACGTCGCTTGCCCTCTGTGCCGGGAACCCGTAGCCGGGGTGTCCCCGCCCCCTGGGTGCAGGGAGAGCCGGATCCGGACCTCGTCTTCACTGGCGGGGAGCGGGGAGCACGGGGGCACGGGGATTTGGAGAGCTCATCGGCTTCTTCCAGTCATTGCATTTCACCCGTTTAGCTTAATCAGTCAGTTCTAATGGGGAACATGTTTTGATCCTGGCAAAAACATTTCAGTAAAACAAACGGGAAGTGTTGAGAGTGGGAGAATCCCAGTAGCCTGACTCTGGTGAAGTTTGTGCCGTTTTGCATGGATTTTATTTATTCCGTTTAATAAAGCGGCTGCGGATGTTGGTAGCATATGTCACGAATCCTCCTCTGTCGACGGAGCTATAAATATGCAGTGCATGCTGCCTTGATTCAACATATCAGCCTGATTTGTTTTTCCAATTTATTTAATTAAAACAGATTATGGTGCTGCTGGCTGCATGGAGGGATGTGGAAAGTCCCAATTTGGGGTTACAGTGGATCTGAAATAATTTCCGACTTCCAGCTCGGGAGGATGAGCGTCACCGTGCGTGCATCTCCCTCTCCCCCCGTCACCGCTGTCAGGGCGCAGATGAGACAGTTTCTGTCCTCACCTCCTTGCATGGGTGGCTCGCTTCAGGAAGAACGTCAGCTTTTGAACCGTAGGTCGTTCACCAGGTCCAGTCCCTTTCTTAGGAATGTGTGCATTTACGGCTCCCCTCATATAGTGAACTTGAGCTGACTCTCCTCGAATGAAGCACAGATAAAACCGAGTGAAGCATCTTGAGGCAGAGTTAGAAGATAAGCAATATGTTAAAGAGAAGTGGAAACAGGAAGGGAGTTAACATGAAGAAAGCAGCTCCGGAAACCCAGGTGTGGGAGTCCGCTGCGATGGACCCGGTGTCTCAACGTGCAGAGACCGAGGGGGACACAGGACAGGTTGCCGCTCTCAGCACCGGCTCCTAGAGTCAGGACAGGGGTGTCTGTGCAGGAGGTCAGAGCCGGGAACAAGCGGCTTCTGTTTACGGGGCTGTTGCATGTGCCAAATTCTTTACATACCTTTTTTGGTTTAATTCCCACAACAGCTCCGGGAGGTGGGAGTTAATACCCATTTTATAGATGGGGTAGATGATGCTCTGTGAGCTGAGGAGATTAAAGCTTGTAGAGGTCCAGTCGCTGCCCCAGCTTTACGGAGATGTGATTGACAGATCAAGCTGTGTGTGCTTAAGATGTGCGATAGGATGATTTGACGCTTGTCTACACAGTCAATCCTGATCGCAGTCAACGAATCAGCATACCCCTCATCTCACATCGTTCTGTTTGCGTGTGAGAGCACTTAAGACCTGCTTTCTTAGCGTGTTTCTAGTATATAATGTTATTGTTAACTCGAGTCTGTACCGTGTACAGCGTGCTGTGCGTTAGGTCCCCAGGTCTTAGTCACCTTATAACAAGTTTGTCCCCTTGACCAGCAGCCCCCAGTCCTCCCCGTCCGCCCGGCTCCTGGCAGCCACCATTCTACTCTCTGTTTCTATGAGTTTGACTCTTTTAGATTCACACATACGTGACGTCATGCAGTATTTATCCTTCTGCGTCTGGCTTATTTCACTTAGCATGATGTCCTCCGGTTTTATCCATGTTGTCATAAATTACGGGATCTACTTCTTTTTTAAGGTTGAATAGTATTCCGTTATATGTATATACCACATCATCTTTATCCATTCATCCTTGGACAGACACTTTGTTTGTTTCCATGTCTTGGCCCTTGTGAATGATGCTGCAGGGGACATGGGAGTGCAGATAGCTCTTCAAGATAGTGATTTTATTTCCTTTGGCTATATTCCCAGAAGTGGAGTTGCTGGGTCATATGAATCAGTTCTATTTTTAATTGTTTGAGAAAGCCTCCATCCCGTTTCCCATAGTGGCTGGGCCGGTTTACAGACCCACCAGCAGTGCACAGCACGTCCTCGCCAACGCTTGCTCTCTGAGGCCTGTTTGACGATGCCCATCCTGACAGGGTGAGGTGATTGTCTCCTTGTGGCTCTGATTGCATTTCCCCGATACTTAGTGATGCTGAGCACCTTTTCATGGACCTGTCAGCCATTTGTAGTATTCTTTGGAAAAATTTCTGTTCAGGTCCTTTGCCCATTTTTTAATTAGGTATTTCTATTTCTGCTATTGAGTTTTATGAATTCCTTGTATATATTGGCTGTTAACCCCTCGTCAGATACATGGTTTGCAAATATTTTCTCCTATTCGGTAGGTTGCCTTTCCTTTTTTTCATGGTTTTCTTTGCTGTGCAGAAGGCTTTTAGTTTATTTTTTGCTTTTGTTGCTTGTGCTTTTGGTGTCGTATCTAAAAAACCATCGCCAAGACCAATGTCAAGAAGCTTTTTCCCTGTTTTTTTTCCTACGAGTTTTATGGTTTTAGGTCTTTAATCTCTTTTGAGTTGATTTTTGTGTATGGTGTAAGATAAGGGTCCAATTTCAGTCTTTTGCATGTGGTTATCCAGTTTTCCCAGCGCCATTTTTTGAAGAGACTCTGTTTCCCACCCTCGTGTATCCTTGGCACCCTTGTCAAAGATTAGTTGACTGTATGTGTGTAGATTTATTTCTGGGCTCCCTATTCTGTTCTGTTGATCTATGTGTCTATTTTTATGCCAATACCATACAGTTTCGATTACTGCAGTTTATAATATAATTTGAAAGCAGGAAGTGTGATACCTCCAGCTTTGTTCTTCTTGCTCAAGATCCCTTTAGCTATTAGAGATATTTTGTGCTTCCATACAAATTGTAGGATTTTTTTCTATTTTTCAAAAATGTCATTGGAATTTTGATAGGGATTGCGTTGAATCTGTAGATTGCTCTGGGTAGTATGGACGTGTTAACAGTATTACTGCTTCCAGCCCATGAGCACAGAATATCTTTCCATTTATTTGTGTCTTTAGTTTTCTGTCATCAATATCTTATAATTTTGAGTATATAGATCTCTTACCTCCTTGGTTAAATTTATTCCTAAGTATTTTTATTGTTTTTTGATGCTATCATAAGCGGGATTGTTTTATTTCTTTTTCAGATAGTTCATTGTTAGTGTATAGAAATGCAACTTATTTTTGTGTGTTGATTTTATATCCTGTAACTTCACTGAATTCACTTATTCTGACAGTTTTGGTGGGATCTTTAGGATTTTCTATATATAAGATCACGTCATCTGCAAACAGATTTTTACTTCTTTTCCGATTAGGATGCCTTTTATTTCTTTTTCTTGCCTGATTGCTCTGGCTCGAATTTCCAGTACCATGTTGAATAAGAGTGGTGAGAGTGGGCACCCTTGTCTTGTTCCTGAGCTTTCGACCTCTCACCGTTGAGTATGATGTTACCTGTGGGCTTGTCCTATATGGCCTTTATTATGTTGAAGGACATTCTTTTGGGACCTAATTAATTTTTATCAAGAAGGGATGTTGAATTTTGTCAAATGCTTTTTCCTCATCTATTGAGATGATCATGTGATTTTTATCCTTCATTCTGTCAGTAGGGTGTATCACGTTTTGTTGAGGATTTTTACATCTATGTTCATCAGGATGTGGGCCTGTGGTTTCCTTTCTTGTGGTGTCCTTGTCTGGCTTTGGTGGCAGGGTTATGCTGGCCTTATAAAATGAGTGAGGATGTCCTCCCGCCTTTGGTGTTTGGAGGCGTTTGGGAAGGATTTGGCTTTAGTTCTTTAGCTGGTAGAATTTGCCAGGCAAGCTGCAAGGTCCAGGGCTTTTCTTTGTTGGGAGGTTTTTTTATTACTGATTCAATCTCCTTACTCGTTATGAGTCTTCAGATGGTCTATTTCTTTGTGCTTTATTCTGGATCAGTTGTATGTTCTAGGACTTTACTCATTTCTTCTAGTTGTCCAGTTTGTTGGTATATAATTGTTCATGGTGGTCTTTTATGATCTTTTGTATTTCTGTGGTATCAGTTGTAATGTCTCCTCTTTTGTTTCTGATTTTATTTACTTGAGTCTTATCCCGTTCTTTCTTAGTCTAGCTGAAGGTTTGTCAATTTTGTTTATCTTGTACAGAAACCAGCTCTTAGTTCTGCTGATCTCCTCCTTCTCGGCGGGGTGGCTGTCTGAGTCAGTGTGTGTGGGGAGGATAGTGGGAGGCTCCTGCTCCACCCCGAGCTGACCCTCGGATCCGTCCCTTGTTTCAGGTCCACCGCTGGGATGAGGAGACTTTGGGATTGGCCTGCTTTGTCTGGTGATGGTCTGAATGGCTTGTGAATACTGTCTGCTGGGGCCTCCCCCAGCTCTGTAGGGGAGCTTGTGGGGGTGGGGCTGCACTTCCGTGGTCCAGGCCCGCTCTGTGAGAACCCTGCCTGCAGGGAACCACCTGGGCTGTTCAAGGGGCTGGGCTGAGCCCAGGACCGGGTCCAGGTGTCCGCTGCGGGAGTGACCCCTGTGGCCCTCTGAGCGCCTTGCGGGCCGCCATGCTCTAGGTCTGAGAGAGGTATCAGCTTCTCAGACTGCGACAGCGGGTCCTGGTGGGTGCACTGGGGCCAGGGCCACCCATCAGAGCCCCAGGCTCTGGGCGGAGCACCTGGCCACATGAGCTGTCTCCCTGCTTGCGTGTCACCGTGCTCTGCAGCCATGAGAAGCGTAGCTCACACCTGTCTTTGGGCTGCCATGCACTTCGGGAGGGCTCCTCTCTGCCCCTTGGGGGCTGCTGCCGGATAGAAGCCATGAGTGGGTCTGGATGCTCTTGCCTGAAGGGCCCCCGATGACCGGCATCGTCTCCTCCTTTTTCCTTACACGTTGTCACTAACCCATGTGTGAAGTGCAGCAGAAAGGCAGGAGGCCTGGGGCTCCCATCTCATTCCCTCGGGGTGACCTGTGATCTTGGGGCCCCCAGACTTCCCTGGTCTCCAGCCTCCCCCCCGTAAGGCGTGTGGGAACTGTGCTGCGTGCTCTCGGGTCCTCCCCAGCCCGGCCATTGAGGAGTTTTGCCCAGCCTGTCCCCAGCCTGTGCCCTACCTGCAGGGCCTGCTTCTCCGCTGTGCCTGGGGTCCTGTGGTGGCGGGGTGCTGGGCCGGCTGCAGCAGTTCTCACTTTGAGACGAAAATAGCCACCGAGGTCTCAAGCAGCCTCTCCCTATCGCAAGCGGTACGTGGCCTGGGGCTCATGTCTGAGCGCATGCGGCTACCTGGAGGCCCAGCTGGAGCACCAGTGCCCCCACCAGGAGGAGCTGTGTGGGCTTCTGGGCACCACTCCAGGCCTGATGTGGCTCTGAGGTCACTCACTGTGGCCGGGGACCCTGGGCTGTGTCAGGGCGTCCTCTCCCCATACCTCGTCCACCTCACATGTGCTCCCGGGTGTGCTGCCTCCTCTGGGACAGGCTGTTCCCTTCTTCCTGTGTCCCCCCCACGTGCACCCCCCACACTCTACCTGCTTCCAGACTTCCGGCTGGCCGCTGGGGATGGGCAGTAACCGGGAGGGTCTGTGCCAGCCTGAGGCTGTTCCAAGTGTCCATTCCCTTCAGGAGGTGCCCTAGGCCTTGCTACCTGTAAGCAGCTGTGCGGAGAGGCTGAGGGGAGCCTCGGGCACACCCCACGGCCCCCACCAGCTGACTGCTCCCTAGCCTCCCGCTGTCAGCCAGAGACCCCCGGAAGGCTCGCCTCCACAGGACCCCTGTCACCATCTTGGGTCCCTCCTGACGTGCAGAGCGAGCGCCAGCTCGGCGAGCACCTACCTGCTTGCTCTCCTTTCCCAGCTGAGGAGACTGGAGAGGGCTGAGCAGGTCACCAGGAGGATGTGACGTCCGAGTCCTCCCGGTGCTGGCAGCGGTCAGGCCGAGTGAAAGGGGCACGTGTGTGCTCCTGCCGGGGTGGCTCTGCCGAGCCCCACTGCCCTGTCGCAGAACGCGGCTTCCTGGAGAGAACCGCCATACCTGAGGCCCAAACTGCGGAGTCTGTGCGCCCCGCTGGATCTCCCTCCAGGAGGTGAGCAGTGACCACTGCACCCTGGCTCCCGGACCTGTGCACTGTGTCTGAGGGTGCCAGCGCACTGTCCTCCTCCCTCCTGAGGCATGAACCCGAGGTCAGGTCCTTGTCTTGCTTTGCACGAGGCCTCGGTGTCCTGGGCAGAGCCAGGAGCCTGCACGTTGTCAGTGGAATGAGTGCCGTGGACACCGTAACCCCGCGCGAGGCCCCCTGTGGCTGAGGAGGCACAGTGGTGGGGCTGATGTGGCCCGAGGCTCCTCTCTGCTTAGGCAGCAGCCTGGCTCTAGCAGAAAACCTCAAGGAGAAAGCAGGAATAAATCAGCTGCACCGTCAGCTGCTTTTCCTGAATCTCTGTGGGGCCGAGCAGGACAGAGTGGGAACAGACGCCAGCCCGTTGAGGGGCTGCTCTTAAAGAACAGCCACTTTCTGCTAGAGGCGATGCCTGCCAATGTCCTGGCTGGGGCCTGGGGGTGGGTTCCCGGGGTGCCCAGCCCCAGCTGCCCGGGGGCATCCATGGGGTGGAGTGACGCTTGTAGGCACAGCAGGAAGGTGTCCATGAGCTCGATCCAGATGTGGGGCCCTGATCTAGGGCCTGGCTGCAGCCTCTTGGAGAGTGGCAGGTGACTGGCCACCGCAGGGGTCTGTCCCTCTGGCATGGTCTGGTCTTCGGAATCCCTCTCTCCCGGTGCTGCCGGCAGACTCTGCACCTTCATCGGGTGAGGTGCACGTGGTGCCCGTCTCCGTCCTCTGTGAGAAAGCCTGGCGTGCTAGAACTGGTGGGTCCTTCAGTGTCCACTCTCCAGGTGTGGACTGGAAGATCCAGGGAGACGTCGTCATCGGGCTGGGCCGCCGGCTGGGGTGGGCAGACATGCCCAACACTCGGTTCAGGTCATTTTGTTTCGGTCAACTGCTTCGGCTCAGTCCTGGTCACCAATTGAGCTCCTTTCTCTGTGACATACTCAAGGATGCTCTTCCGCACGGACATCTCCCTTCACTCGTCAGCTGAGGATGCTGATTCCAGGGCCCACGTGGGGCCACAGTCCCTGCCCAATGCTGGTCTCTCCTCTCCCTGATTTCCTTGGGCCTCCATGTCTCGTACTGGGCGTGGACGTGGCCAGTCAGGTCTGAGTGACTCTGGGTGATGGTGACAAGACTTCAGACTGGCCCTTGGGGAGGCATCTGCTGCCCTGCCCCTCAGTCTCGTGACAGCAGTGGACGTGGAAGATGCATAATTCAGGTGCTGCTGTAGGAGCCTCGAGGGCCTTCCCTCCCCCCAGCAGATCTGGGTGCCTTCTCGCCCACAGACACTGGACCCTGGACCCTCCTTATGTGGCCCGCATACCTGTTGATGCTGTGAGGCCAGGAATGGAGGCTGTTAGCCTCCTGGGGCTGCCGTGAGACGTGACCACAAACCACGTGGCTTAGGACAACAGAAATTTACTCTTTTGCTGTCCTGGAGGCCAGAAGTCGAGGTCAGGGTGTCAGCAGGGCTGATTCCTTCTGAGTCTCCGAGGGAGAGTCTGTTCCAGGCCTCTCTCACAGCTTCAGGGGGCTCCAGCAGTCCTGGGCATTCCTGGGCTTGTGGCTGCATCACTTTCATCTCTGCTTTTGTTGTCGCGCGGCCTTCTCCCTGTGTCTGTGAGTCTTGCATCCCTCTCCTTTCTCTTACAAGGACAGCTGCCGTTGGATTTGGGCCTGCCCTAAAGCCAGGATGATCTCTTTCGAGATCCTTCATCAAATGAAGATGAAAGGTCCTTTCATCTGTAAGGACTCCATTTCCAAGAAAGGTCCCTTCGCAGGTCCTGGCGTTAGGACTTGACCTGTCTTTTGGGGACAAGATTCAGCCACTCCAGGGAGGAAGGTGTGGTTCCCTGTCAGTGTTGTGACAGCCCCACGTCCAAGGGGGCGTCGGCACGCTGACCCTCCAGCCCAGCCACTGCAGCTGGGAGAAGCCAGCGCTCTGTAGGGGACCAGGGGCCCTGCCTGTGACCTTCCAGCCTGACGGGGTTTAGAAATGTCCTCAGAGCAGGAGTCTTGCCTTCCAGCAAGGTTCACGTGCGAAGAACGAAGTCACGGGTCACAGTTCTGGAACGGGGCGATTGTCTGGTGCTGTGCCTGCCTCGGCCTCCGCCTGGCCCCTCCTCACCCAGCATCCGGGTTGGGCCCTCCACTGATCTCTGCTTTTCTTCCCCACAAGTACCGTGGGCGCCGCGGAACCCGGGAAATCTGAGTCTGTTGGGGAGTTGCTGGGGCCCTGGGGCCTTTGATGAAATTACTGCCAGGCTGAGCCTGCGGCAGAGCCCACCCGGGAGCCGCCTGGGACCCTCTTGGGGTCCTCTCGGCTGCCTCTGCACCTCTGGGGCTGGGTACACCTCTCAGTCCCTTGATAGGATTTCCTTCAAAACCGAGTGCTGGTGCTGCCCCAGGCCAGACCACCTGGTGTCCTCCTGGCTCTGCCAGCAGAAGCCCAGGCTGAGGTGCTCTGCTCACGTGTCAGGGGCGCCAGTGACAGTGCCTCCCCTGTGGAGAGAGGTGCCGAGGGCCAGAAGAATCAGTCACGTGGAAGCTTCATCGCGTATCGGCCGTTGTTGATCGGCAAACCCCGGGCGGCCCTCTGCCTTGCCCTGAATGCCAGGTTTTGCTAGTATGGGTGTTTTTCTGGGTAGAGATTATATAACTTTCATAAATTCTCAAGGGGAATGTCTAACTCGGAAAAGTGAGGACTCCTTGATTTTGTATTTGAAGAAACTGAAGTTGTGTGGCCTTCCATCTGGGAGGTCAGCCTGGTTATGTGAGGGTGTTCCAGAGCATTTGAGGCATTGATGTCATTTTCCCAACTTAATAATACTCTGTGTGTGTGTGTGTGTGTGTGTGTGTGTGTGTGTGGAGTGTGTGCTCTGGGAGCATGTGTATGTGTGTGAGCACGTGTGTGGTCTCGTTTTGCCCTGCGTTGGATGTGAGCCCGCCCTGCCCCCCAGCCAGAGTACAGGTACCCCAGGAGCAGAGATCGAGGGCATGGACCTCATGCCGGAGGAGGGACCCCGACTGCATGCAGTCACAGTTGTAGAGGCAGAGGACCGGGACGGGCCGACCCCACTGAGCGGTATGTGGCAGGGAGCAGGGTGCCTGGGGCTGATGCAGCACCGGGAAGGGCTTCCAGTGGGGTCTGGGGCTCTCCAGGCAGCGTCCACACTGTGCTGTGTGTGGGGCCTGGCCTCCTGGGGCTGGGACTGTCCCAGCATCCTGTGTGAGCCCAGGCCCGGGGGCAGGTGCAGAGGGGATGGAGCCCAGAGACTTGTCAGTGGTCTCAACCAGGCACTGTGGCAATTTGGAGGGGTGCTGGGGTCTGGAGGAGGGTCTGTGGGGCCACTGAGTGTCCAGTGCCGAGAGCGATGGGTTGGGGCTGTGCTGCTGGTAGGATGTGGGGCGGGACGCAGACCTGTGGAGGACAGAGCCCCAGGGCCAACGTGCAGCCTCTGGTCCTCACTGGCAGAGGCGGGGCCGGCTCTTTCTCTGCTTGGGGTCTGGGTCCCAGGGCCCTCTGGCCTCTCCGCCTGCCACATGGTCCTCATGTCCTCCCACCTCGCTCAGGGCTGTGCTTTGCATTTTCCCTGTCCACTGAAGCCGTCCACGTGTCCGACTTCTGGTTCCCAGGGGGGTCTGGGTCGGGGTCAGCTTCCGAGTCAGAAGCCCACTGAGCTTCCTTGTACTGGCGCAGACTTGCCAGGAGCCCTGTGGGCCTGAGACCCGGTGATAACCTGACCCCTCCCTGCCCGTTCTGCCTCGACCTGCCGGCCGCTTTCACTACATCTGAAACTTCAAAGTGACTTCAAAATAAAATTTTTAAAGAAACCAATTCAGAGCTGACAGCAGTCGTTGTCGGCCAAGTGTGACTGTATGGCAGAGCCCCCGGCCGAGTGCCCCCTCTCCTCAGGGGGGTGGGTGGCAGAGCCCCCGGCCGTGTGATCCTTCTCCTGAGGGGAGTGGGCGGCAGAGTCCCCGGCCGTGTGATCCCTCTCCTCAGGGGGGTGGGCGGCAGAGCCCCTGGCTGTGTGATCCCTCTTTGTGAGGGGTGGGCTGCACTGACTGAGGGTGGTACTCTGTGGGAGAAGGGACTTGAGCACCTGCTGGGGTCAGCCCTCATGTTCCCACCTTCTAGAAGCCTCCCCACTGTTCCCGGTGGCAGGTTAACTAACTCAGGAGCACAGGAAAGGGAGTAGAATCAATCCTCAGTACATTATTCTTTCTTATTTTGGGAATTTTAAGTTTTTACAGTCAACTTTGTTGAAATATAGTTTATATGCAGTAAAATTCAGTACAGTTTGATGGATTTTGACAAACGTGTGTAGTTGTGTAACCGCCGCCAAGCCATGGTATGGAGCAGTTTCAGCCCCGGAGCTGCTCTGCACCCCTTGCAGCAGCCCCCCTGCCCGGCCCCGGGGACCCTGTCTGTTTCCTGCCGCCACAGCGTAGCCTTTCCAGGCCTCGTGTCGATGGCGTCCTACGGCCATGTGTCTGCCGCTTTGCTGTGCCCAGGGCTTTTGAGATTCACCCACTTGTTGCATCAACAGTTCATTTCTTTTTATTGCTAAATAGGATTGCATTTTGTACGGCTATATTCAAATTTGGGTCTCCGTCCATCAAGTGGTGGATGTTAGGGTCTTTTCGGTTCCTGCCCATTGTGGATAAAGCTGCAGCGCATCTCCCAACACAAGTCCTCGTGCAGACACGTTTGTGTGTTTCTGGGGTGTGTACCAGGAGAGGGCTTGTTGGGTCCTGGGGAAAACGTGCACTTAACTCTTACCAGAAACTGCCAACCTGCCTGCCCAAGCGGCTGCGCTGTCTCGTGTCCCACCGTCGAGAAGTCTCCCTGCGGCACGTGCCAGGGCTCCAGCGCCCGCGTCCTTCCCACTCTGGGCGCCGTCGGTCTGATCTCCCTGACGACCGAGAACTGCTGGAGCTTCTCCTGTGCTGTCTGGCCGTCAGCGCGCCTTCCCTGGTGAGGCGTCTGTCCGGACCTGCCCCTCATCCTCCTTCTGGGAAGTCTGCCTGCAGCATCCGGGGACTTCTGCCTGGCCCCTCCCTGCCTGTGTCCCAAGGCGCTGCGTGGTGGGCAGTGAGCTGGTCGGTGGCGGCCTGCGTATCTCCTCCTCCCAGGGCCAGAGTTCTGTGCTGTTCTCTGATGCCAGAAAACCATCGTCTCGTGCGTTGTGTCTGGTTTGCTGGTTGACTGAGGCAGGAGGGTGAATCTGGTGCCCACTGCTCCATCTTGTCCAGAAGCAGAATTCATCCCCTCGAGAGGCCTCTCCACGCCCCCTCTGGGAGCCACGCTGCCCGTGGAAGCCGCGGGAGCTCTCCCTGGACCCTTGTGGCCCCTGCTCCTGCGCTGGCTCGCCTCTCCTGGCTGTAGGCTGTGCATGTGTTGCTGTGCCCTTTGTCTTTCTATCCCCAGGACATTTTCACTGAATGACAGAGGTGAGGGAGGGATTTTCAGGATGTCTGCTCTGTGCAGGCCTTCTGCTGGAAGCTTCTAGGCTCTCGATCTGTGGATTTGCCTCGCAGGCGGGAGGTCAGGCCAGGCGGTCAGTACCCCCATCCACAGGGCGTGCCCCGACCCTGCCGTGGCCCGCTCTGTCCACTCCCCCCACGGTTTAAAGGCAGGCTTTCTGCTCTTGGGAGACTTCCTGCACAGCCCCTCGGGGCGGTCAATGCACCAGCGGCTGCACCTCTCACGTGGAGCCCAGCGTCCTCCTGTTCTCAGGAGCTCCCGCTTCCCGCCCTTCCCAGCCGCTCCTCCCACGCCCATGCATTTGCCCTTAGGAACATCTGCAAACCCAGCCCAGAGGCTCTCTGCCGCTGCCTGCCCTGTCTCACCTCATCCCCTGGTCATGTGTCCCCCTCGCCTGGAATCCCAACCTCTCTGCCTGCTGGGCTTGTCGGGGGCCTCTTGATCCGTCCCCAGCCTGGAGCCTTCTGCACTCGCAGGGTCTTAGACACGGAAGCCCACTGGGGGACGGAAGCCCATTGGAAGCCCATTCAACCCTCTGATGGAGACGATGCGACAGGTCATGTCATCATTTTCGTTGATGGGGAGCTTCCTGCTCTTAGAAACTTCTTCCTTTTGTGTAGCAGAGCTGTCCCTCTCTTTCTCCCTGGTTGGTCCTCCAGGGTGCTGGAGTGTATGTGAGGTCTGCCTTTTCTTGGAAGTGTAACGTACACACACACACACAAGCACACCTCCTAAGTGTGCAAGCTTAAGGAGTTCTCACCCAGGGAACACGGCTCTGCAGCCACTGCCCAGATGGAGACAGAGCATCGTCAGCCCCAGCAGTCACTCGTTACCTTGTGGTCATGACTTCTGTCCTTGGGTTAAAGGTAGCTCCTGCGTCTCTGGAAGTTCTCTTCCTTCACGGCTAAACGGCTCAGCGTGATGCCCTCTGCTGTCCCAGTCACCTCTTTGGGAGTACTTTAGTTGGTCAGTGTCTGCCTCGATGAACATGGCCTGTCCCCCAGGAGACTAGAATCTTACACAGCTGCAGCTGACTGGCGGGAGTGAGCTGAGCCCCCTGATGCCCTGGCTGTGGTGGCAGACCCTTGCGGGCCCCATTCCTCGGGTTGTGTTTTTCTAAGGGCTGCTCCAGGGCAGGTGTCCCCTGGGCAAATGCGGGCAAAGGCTCGATTCCAATTGCAGTGTTGACTTTTCTCCGAGTCAGGTTTCTGCCAATTATTCTGGCTTCTTGGGATCTCTCTAAATCTTACTGATCTCATTGTATTTGCAATATTTGCAAGCCCCGTCGTGTGAGGATTTGAGAAGCACACTTTCTGCATTTCTTTCAAGTCATTGCTGGGAATGTTGGAGTGGGTGAGGCACAGGGACGAGCTTATGGGATCAGCATCTGCTGGTAATCAGTCTCTGCTTTAAGTTTCCCGGCCGGTGGCCAATCCACCGTCTCTGCAGCCCAGCGTTCAGTCATGTCTTCACAGAAGCCGAGATGAAGTGTCCTGCAGATGTTGGCGGCGGCGTCCTGGCCTAACTGCCCGGAGCCCAGCCTAACACTGAGCCCTCTGGGGCCTCGCCTACTCTCCCTGCAGGCCTGGACTGGCTCCCAGAGGTCACCGCTGGATGTCTGTGACATCACTTCCTCACTCATTCACAGGGTCTGAGCGCGGAGGTGCGTGAGCATGGAGCTGTCCTGGGCGCGGCCACAGGCAGACCCAGTCCTACCATGGACTACCTTTCCCTGCCAACCCCCATGTCCACATAAATCTACTGCAGCGTGTTGCTTCCTGCCCTGCTGACGGGCATCTTGGTGGCTCTGATTTCCCTGTTGCAGTGCTCGAGGACCGGTTTGTCTGGGTTGGCTATGCACGTGTCTCGCAGTTTCTTTGAATGCGCAGCTGAGTGGGATCGCGGAGTCAGAGGAGCTGCGACTGTGCGGCTTGGGGAGGCACCGCAGTATTCCCAGCGTGCTTTACCGCCAGTGTGGATGATCCCCCGTGCTCTGATCGCCAGACTCCTGCATTTCTGCCCGCTGCATGGGTGCAAAGCGGTGTTTCCTGGTGGATCTCCATGTGCGTTTTCCTGATCAGTGACGCTGCTTCCCTTGTCATGCGGTCACTATCCACACGTGTTTCCTCCACTGGGTGATGTCTGTCTCAATCTCTGGTCCATTTTTCTTCACATCGTTTGTTTTCCTTACTGCTTTGTGGGTGTTCTTTGTGTCCCCCGGCACTGTCCAGTGGAGCAAGTCTGGGCTTCCTGCCCTGCACTGCCTTGGCGTGAGACGGGGTGGGGAGGGGAGGCACGTGCTCCGTGGGCACAGGGAGAGGGTGTCTCCCGAGGGGGGTGGCGGCACTTGTGGGGCCCTGGGGCTCCGTGCTGCCTGGGGTGTGGGCAGGGGAGCATGAGCCCTGGGTCACCTCCTGCCCCTTCACCCACCCGGGGTGGCTGTGTGGGTGTAGGGTACGGCTTCGCTTCTGGGCCTCAGTTTCTTCCTTCCTGAACTAGGGCCAGTGAGAATGTCACCTCCCGGGAGTGGGTGTGCGGGTGGAGGCCGAGCTGCGGCAGCAAGGGGTGGTGCCGCCCAGGGTTCTCCCCTTGGGGTCTGGCCTGCGATGCCAGGATGAGTCCATGGGACCAGGCTGCGGAAGGTCTGCTCCAGCGTGGGGACAGCAGAGGGGTGTGTCCTTGCCCTCTCACTCACAGTGGCTGCCCCGTCTCTTCCGAGCAGCCTTTTGTAGACCTGTCAGCCGGAAGGCACACACCGCCCCACTCCCAGGTGTGGTTGCTCCCTGCTCTGGAGAGCCGATCTCGCCCTTTCTGTGCAAATGTTTATACACCATCCGCTCTCGGTGGCCATGAACACCCACAGGCCAGTTCCTGCCCACAAAGGGTGGCCTCCACAGTGCCTGGGAGGCCGCCCTGCCCGCCTGCCCCCACCTGTCCCTGCCTGCCCCCGATCTCTGTGCTTGTTCCTCGGTGCTCGGCCTGAGGGGAGGCCAAGGCGGATGGACAGAGAATGAGGCTCGCTGGCGCACAGGCCCGGGCATCAGGCTCAGCACTCGGTCCTCGGGGCAATTGGAGCTTGGCTGGTCTTGGAGATTTTCCTCAGAAGTCTCAGCCATTGCAATGACAATCCTCCTCTCCCTGGCTTGGCGTGGCTTCCCTGGGAATGGGCTCAGGCGGCTTGCAGAGTCACGATGAGCTTGCAAAGAGCATCCTGGCCTCATAGAAAATGTTTGCATGGAGGAAGCACACACCCCTGGCTGTTTGGGGTGAAGCCAGACTGTAGATGGACAGGACCACGGAGCGCCCCTGCCCTCGGGTAGCATGCTGGCTTTACTCGGCAGCGTGTGCGAGTCTCCCTTCCTCTGTGCGTTCAGGGCTGGGTGCTCGAGACCTTACAGCGGGGCCCTGAGAGAAGCGGCCTTCAGTGTGATGTCTGCTTGTCTGCCATCCTGCCGCTCCAGGGAACGGACAGGGTTTCCAGTCTGACCTGCTGGGTTGGTCCCAGCTCTCCTTCTCTGTGCAAGAGCAGTCCCTCTCAGAGTCGGTCCTTTCCTTGTGGTGGCGCACAGACCCCGTGGATCGCTGCCTGGGTACTGAGTGCACAGTGCTTCTGCACAGAGGTTGCTGGAGGCCCTCGCCAAGCAGTGTTGAGAATAGTGTCCCTGAAACTCACTTGATACATTCATTTTCACTGTTTTCTGGAAAAAAATGGGTGACCAGTTTTCTCATTTTGTGAGCATGTCCTTGCCTAATGATGCTGAGGACCCACAAGGATAAATCGTCGACCTGAAGCAAGCCACACAAGCCACCCTTGTGGGCCTCGAGGCTGGGGGCAGGGGCACATGTGAGTGACCGAGGCCTCGGCCCAGTTGACCCCGAGCTTTGGGTCCTGGTGCTCCTACTCTGGAGTTGGTCTGCTGCCTCTTCCAGGGTGGCTTCTGTAGAGATTGAAGATGCCAGCCGGACTTGCCCAGGCCGGAGTGTGGCAGCCCCTGGGCTCTCCCCGGTCCCTGTGGGAGAGTGAGCACCCTGTGATGGGCTGGAGCTGAGCTTGATGACTCTGGCCACAGCTGTGACCAGGCTGGCACCATCGTCGGCCTGATTGGGCCAGGCACCCTGGTGTGGGGACTGCTCTGCCTGGATTCCAGAGTCCTGTTGGGTGGGCCGTGTTTGAGGGGCTTCTGGGGTTTTCCTGGATGTTGACCCCGTCAGGAAAGTCACCTTAATTCCTTCTTCCAGATGTGAGCCTGCCAAGCAGAGGCGAATTGTTTTCCTGCCCGAATCTCTCTGCCTGCCCATAACTCCATGTCGCTTTCATGCAGCAGGTTTCAAGGTGGACTTGGCATCCTCTTATGTTTTCCAGCTGCCCCCTCAGTTCCCCTCTCCACAATGGGAACACGGGGCCCTCCCCAGGTGGCAGTCAACTGGGCCCTGACCGTGCCAGCTCCTGCTCTCCAGCTCCCAGGGTCCCCCTGCCCAGCAGACCGTGGGGGCAGCAGACCCCGTGGGGGAGGTGTGGTCCCTTTGCCTGGGAGGAGAAGGCCCACTGACCCCACTTTCTGTCTTGTTTTGAAGGCTCAGCTGTCACAGGCACTGGAGGAGCTGGGAGGCCAGAAACAAAGAGCAGACATGGTAAGTCCCTGAGCCACGTGCCTTGTTGGGGGCCTTTGTGGCCAAAGGGAAGCCTGGAGTTTGGGGCGGCTTAGATCCTGGGCCCCAGGCAGAAGTTCCTGTCCCCATCGGGGCTGATCCTGCAGGTGCAAGCGTGTGGGTTCCTGATAGCTGTGATCCTCTGGGCATCAGAAACGCAGCTGGGAATGGAGAGGACATGGGGTTTGGAAGCTGCGTGCTGGCTCCCCGGCGACAGACTGAGCGGGGCTGCTGCTGCCAAGCCATAAGGTGGGGACGGTGATGGCTTACTGCCCAAGGTCATGACCTATCTGATGATAAAGCAGATGTGAAACCCACATGAGCAACGGAGAGCCACATGGCACGCGGATCCCTGTCTTGCCCCATGGTCCCTGTGGTGTTATTAGATTGTCACCCACCCTCAGCTGGGGCTCCGCCTCACAGTGTGTCCAGCCTGAGATGCAGGATTCTCCAGCCTGCAGTGTTGATCGCTGCTCAACAGGTTTATTTCTCTGTTGTTTGTGTGGGTTGACTTTTGACGTGCTTTTTGCTCACGCCACATCAGCCCTGCCCTCCCCTGCTGCTGCCTGCAGAGCCTTGGCGTGGGCGTGTGCAGGTGAGGCCCCAGGGCCTGGCCCGGGGGCTGCAGTAGTAAGAGGCTCCCTCACCACCTTTCTGGGGGACAAACAGGCTTTGCTTTTGCAGCCTCTTTGTTCTGTGTAAGCTGTGCACCCCGCCACCCTTCTCTGGCCCTTGGTCTGGTCTCTGTGAGGATGAAGCCCCCAGGGACACAGGAAGGCCACAGGGAATGTCTGCATGTCTTGGGGTTGCTCTGCTCCAGGCCATGTGCCAGCTGGTTTGGGGATACAGGCGAGGCTGCTGTCAGTGTTGGGACAGCTCTAGGACTTGCATCCAGGATCGGAGTTCCTATTTTGGTGTCATCACTTGTCAGCCCTCTGACCTTGAGCAGGTCATCTGGCCTTCGCCTGCAAAACAGGAATGACCTCCAAGGTGAAAGGACATGTCCTTGAATTTGTTTTTCCTTTGTGCAGCTGTCCCCACAGCCCAAGGTGGTCATCATGGTTGTGGTCCTTGCTGTCACCACTGTTGGTCCTTACTGTAGGGAGGGACTGGATGGATCTGAAATCGGCCCACTCATAAGGCAGGGGACAAAGGGGGATGGGGATGAGGAACGGAACCAGGGACAAGGCCCAGTCACCAGCACCTGGGGGCCCAGGGTTGGCTGTGCTCAGAGCCCCTATTGGGTGGGAGATGAGCGAGGGTGGCAGGGTGCCCTGGTGAGGAGGGTCAGACTCAGCCGTGCTGATGGGAGACAAAGATTAGGTAGAGCGCGAGGGCAGGGTTCAGGCATGGCTGGGCTTCTGGCCTGGGTAGTGGGAGGGTGGGGGGTTCATGGGTGGGATGGGAAGATTGGGGGGCGCAGGTTTGAAGGGAGACATGAAGGTCTGAGACGCTGTTGGACATTGGGTGCCTGGGTCTAGTATCTGGAGCCCTGAGTCAAGGCCAGTGAAGCATCTGGGTGTCCTCGTGTCCTTGGAGTGAGCGCAGGTAGCAGAAGGTAGAGCCTGAGGTCGGAGCCCTGTCAGGCTGCTCCAGCATCTGGACAGCCGGCCTGAGAGGGGCACCCAGGAGTCAGGGACCTGGGGAGGACAGCTGCACCCACAGAGCCGGAGAAGGAAGTGTCCAGTGAGGGACCGGCTGGGTCACGTGCCGTAACAGAGCTGTGAGAGGAGCAGAGTGGCCTGTGGGCCTGGTGACAGGATCTCATCCATGCTGCTAGTGAGAGCTGCTTCCTGGGGGGGCAGGGAAAGCGTGACTGGACCCACAGCCGTCCTTAGCACGTGCACTCGGATGCACTGAGGTGTGTGCTCTGAAGGGCCCAGAGAGTGGCCTGCAGCTGCCCAGTGGTGTGGGTAAGGGTGGGCCTTCACTGGGCCACAGTCCAGCCGAGCAGGTAGAGTGATGGTGCTGGAGGGAGCAGGATGGAGGGGCTCCAGGCCGAGGAGGCAGGCGGGCTGGGTGCTGAGAGGGGAGGGCGTGCCTCTCATCCTGGGGAGTGGGGGAGACCTGTGAGCGGAGGAGGTGCACGTACCTGGCGTGGTTAGTGGGCCCTTTGAGGTTTCTGGCCGGGAGTCTCAGGCAAGGCTGGTGGGTAGGTTTTGTCTCCAGTGCTCAGATGCTCCCAGTGGCCGGACAGCAGTTGACTGGGCCTTCCCAGGGCCGGGGCTTGCCAGGTGAGGGTGAGGGAGGGCGGGCGGTGAGGCCGCGATGCTTTGCTCTAAGTGGGGTGACCCTGTTTCCGTGCGTGTTTTCAGACTTGTGCGTCAGCATGCTGCTCTGTAGGCTGTAGGAGGCCTGTGGGTTGTCTGAGTTCTCCGCAGTGAGCTCCACTGCCACTGGTCTGGGGGCGCCTCAGACCTGCTGCTCACCAGGAGGCCCAGGGCTCCCTCAATGCCCTCTGCCCTCACCGGGTGGGGTCCGAATGCCGGCTGGGGGTCAGCCCCACATGGGGGAGAGGAGTGGGCCTGACAGGCGTGCCTGACAGGCGTGCCTGCTCCTTCGGGCCTGGGGTAGGGAGGAGCTCTGACCAGGACATCCGTGCGGAGTGTGCAGGGACTCAGCATGAGCACCCGGGCTGTTTGCAGTGGCAGCAGCCTTGGCAGGCAGGGCACAGGCCCAAGTAGGGCAGCTCCGCCTGCCTGGGTCCAGACCGCAGGGGTCAGGGCTTCCTCCTCAGCCACTGGTGTGTCCAGGCCCTTCCAACAGGGGGCCTGTTCCTTGCTGACTGGGGGGAAGCCCGCAGTGGGCAGGGTTCTTTGAAGGCGGATGCATCCATGTGAAGGAGCCCTGGGGAGACCCCCGTGTTCTGTGTCAACGTGCATCGCCTCCTCGGTGTGACCTGAATCGCAGCGTGCCCGAGGGCTCTGTTCCTGCTGCACACAGGCAGGAGCAGTCAGAGGAAGCCGTGCCGAGCACGTGCCAAGCCCGCAGCAGCGAGGCCAAGCGAGCTCATCGCCCCCAGCCTCTACTGCCCCAGAAGGGAGGATGCCTCAGCCAACCCCACCCCTTCCCCTGCATTTCCTCACGGGGTGCCAGAGGGGCGTGGGGCCTGAGGGGGTCTGCTCTCTGGTCTGTGTTTTTTCTTATTTTTGGCCCATATGGTTTTCGTGCCCTGTATAAAGCTTCCAGGCGTCTGTTAGGATACTGACGCCTGGTCCCCCCTCTAGACCAATTAGATTAGGATTTGTGGAGGGCCTGCCGGGTAGGGGTGTTAGTTTACTGCCCACTCCCCGCCTGGGAGATTCTGATGTCAGCCAGCAGGGAGCTGCCTGGAGACCTGGCACCCTAGCCCAGGCGCAGGAGCCCCTCCCTTGGCCGCTGGGGAGTCTGGGACGTGGCTTTCCGGGGAGCTTTGGGTGAAATTGCCTTGTCCTGTGGCCCTGGCCCTGTGGAGAGGGCCAGCAGTGCAGGGGCCTGGCTATTCCCTGAGTTGATTCCTGCCCACGCCCCAAGTCACCGGGGGCTCTGGTACACGGGGATGGGCCGCCCGCGCCCGGGGACACCGGGGGCTGCTTGTGATGCTTCCTTCAAGCTTGTTTTTGGATCTGGGCTGTAGCTGTCTCCTCAGTCAGGTTTTTAATCTCTGCCTTTGATTGTCTAATCTTGAGCTTATTTCACGTTGTTTATTTCACTTCTCTCTTCTCCTTCCCAGTTAAAGGGAAAATGAGAAATGGCAGTGCCTGGGGGCCAGGCATGCAGGCAGCCTGTGCTTACTCGGGGAGCCTGTGAACCTCTGTTCTCCCTCCAAATCTTCCCTGGGTCTGGGGGTGTCTTCTGCTGCCCCAAGGAGGTAAAGTCCAGGTGGGGCAGTGCAAGGGGTGGGTGTCCAGATGTGTGTTCAAATCCTCAGGGCGTGGGATTAACCCTGAAATGCATACAGTCTGGTTGGGAGGAGGTTCCTGCCCTGCTGTGAACCGCTGGTTTGGGGAGTAAGAGACTGAAGAAGGAGACAGTGAGGCTGGGGCCAGGGTCAGCCCTGGTGCCTTGGTGACCAGTGCTGCCGGGGGGTCTCTGGTCCTAGGAAAGCAGGGGCTCTGGGTGGCCTTTTCCTCTGGGCCTGGATTGTAAGAAGTCTGCATCTAAGGGGCCACTGACTGTTTCCACCCCTCTGTCCAAGAAGGTTGGGGATGGGGCCTGGTCACTGGCCCGTCTCTCCCAGCCTACAGCTCCCTCACCTCCTGTTTTCTGGCCCAAAGTCAGTTCTCTATTTAGGAAAGGAGAGAGAGAGGAAAAAAGAAAAATTTAAACATCTTTAGGTAGTTGCAGATGACGGGACAAAGACAGTTTGACTTTCTTTTGTTAATTAGCAAACCCATGCTAATTAGTAACCATGAGCACAATTCATGCTTTTTTCTTTAAATGCAATTAATATCACAAAGAAAGATGTCCTGGACCATGGTTGTATCATTAACATACCTCATGCTAATTAGATGTGGCCAGCGGTGGCTGGAGAAATGAGTATTTTGATTATGACTATAAAAATTCCTCTAATATTTTATTTGCTCCAGGGAGTGAGAATTGAAGATTTTCTTCCTGGTTTAAGAGGAGTTACAGGGGACGGTCCCGTGGCCGAGTGCTTGGGTTCGTGCGCTCTGCTTCGGCGGCCCAGGGTTTCTCTGGTTCGGATCCTGGGCGCGGACGTGGCACCGCTCATCAGGCCATGCTGAGGTGGCGTCCCACATGCCACAACCAGAGGACCCACAACTAGAATATGCAGCTATGTTGTGTGGGGCTTTGGGGAGAAGAAGACGACGACAAGAAAGAAGATTGGCAACAGATGTTAGCTGAGATGCCAACAACAGAGAAGAGAGGAGTCCCAGCCTCATGAGCCATGTAGTTACACACTCGCCTTCCCTGTGTCCCATGTTCCCTAACGCTGCCTGCTAGCTTCTGCTCCGTGCCTCCCTGTCGGGGTGCCCCGCAGAGGGTCTGCCTGGAAAGGCCACGGCCAGACCAGGGGCGCGTGGAAAGGCAGGGCCTGGCAGCCGCGTCCTGGGCTCTTCCGTCTGTGTTCCAGCTCTCAGCTGGCAGCATGACAGCAGTTACACGTGTTGAGCCTGCTCTGTGCCGGCCCAATGACAAGCGCTGTGCAGAGGAACTCTGCAACCATGCAGCCATCCAGCATGGCAGGTCCCATCGTCCCAGTGCAGGAGGAGCCAGGTTCTCTCCTGACCCGTCTCACCCCAGAGCAGGCAGCCCTCCTGGTCTTCCGCTCGTCCTCTCCCAGCCTCGGGTTTCGTCAGAAGGCAGCAGCAGCGCTCGCTTTGGCTCTGAGGGGCCCGTGCGTGGATCACGGATGCTAGCGAGAGTCGTTTGGGAACTCTACAAGGGGCCGTCAAACTGAAGTGGGCCTGCTGATGCTCCCTTGTTAACGCTGGCGTCCAGGGCCGGTAAATCATCGGGAGGGAGCTGTGTGAGCCTCCATTGTTCACTGCTGGCAGTCATCATCTGTATGTGCCTTCTGCCTGCGAATCTGGCCTTATCACAGTCAGCCAGCGTGGCCAGCTGCCTTCCGGTAAATTATTAAAAGAACCTCCTGGTTCTGTGACTGATAGTGACTCATTTCACATCCTGGATCTGTCCTGCCACGGGACCAAGTGCCAGGCTGGAAGACCCCCCGACACAGCAGGAGAACTTTGTCCTTAGTGGCTCATGGGAGGAGGTGACTGCTAGGGCTACAGGCGGGCTTCTGCACCCCACAGTCTGGTGTCTGATTCTGTTCCCCATCGCAGGAGCCCAGCATGAGGAGCAGGGCCATCGGGGCCCCGGGTGCTGGGCAGGGGACGGAGTGCCACATCCCCCGGCCCTGATGCCAGAGCTGGCAGAGCGGCCGGGCCCCAGTGACTGCCGCTGAAGGGCAGTGGGAGGTCAGGGGGCAGACGTGGCCCTGCGGGCTGCGGTGGTGCTCTCCTCCTCGAGTGGCACTTTCCGAGTCAGAGTCTGGGTGTTTCTGCGTCAGAGGCGGCAGTGACCCCAGCTAGCCTGCCTCTCCCTCCAGCACGTGCCTAGCCGTCCACTCTGAGGCCGACCTGGTTGGTGTGGACCACCCTCTGTGTGGCCAGGACCTGGCCCTGCCCGCCTCCCTGGCCTGGCCTCGCTGCCGCGTCCGCTCGCTCCCAGTGCTCTCCCTCGCCTGCTGCTTCTGCTCCTTTGTGCCGGCTGCCGGCCGTGACTCTGGCTGTCCTGTGTCCTCAGGGGCAGCCAGCGAAGGAGGCGGCCTTTGCTGCGGGAGAGCAAGTCCAGTGGTCACTGGCGGTGCTGAGTGGCAGTGCTGGCTCCTCCAGGTCAAAACGGTGTCGTCGTCCTCCAGGTGTCCAGTGCCCGGCCCTGGAATGAAATGAGCCGGTGAACAGTGAGGTCGATTTCGGGCAGGCTTCTGCAGCTTGGGTTAGTTTGGGAGCCCCTAGCTGATGGTGACGATTACAAGTTATTAGCACCTGTTTACCCAGCCCTGACGCGAGCCAGGCGCTGTTGTGAGAGCTTCAGACGTAACTGCTGCAACCCTGCGAGGTGCTTCTGCCCTCCTCCCGACAGACGTGTCAGGAGCTGGCAGGTCCCTCCAGTCGTGTCCAGCCCAACAGCGGCTGCAGTCCCAGCGGCCTTGCCGTTGACACCACGTGAGTCTGCCTGGGCTTCAGCACTCCTGAGTGTGTGAAAATTTCCCTCACGTTTGTTACCACGCTGACTCTCAGTTGACACAGGCAGCGTTACCACTGTCCCCACCTTACAGATGACACCAGACTGAAGGGTGTCACATGTCCAGAGTTGTACGTGTTCCCGGGAAAGGACACTGGCAGGACTCACACCCAGGACTCCGCAGCCAGCTCACCTCCCGACCTCCTGGTGCCCTCCGCTGTTCCCAGCTGCCCAGATCCATTGCTGAGTGCTGGCTCCCCGGGGGCGAGTGCCAGGGCCACTGGGGGCTGCAGGGAGGCCGTTGCAGGGAGGCAGGGAGGCAGGCTCGGTGAGGCATGTTTAGAAGTCAGCATCGAGTCGACCCGGGATGTTCAGGGCTGGGTTGGCAACTGGCCGCCTCACAGAGCAAGTGCTTCAGGGTGGAGGGCGGAGGGCGACCGAGGGACGCTGAGCTGGTTTCTGGCCGCTGCCGCTCGAGGGCTGCCCTGAGGCCGGGCTCCCGTGACCGTGGTGCTTACTGCCCTCACCGCATCACGTGCCTGTCCCCTGAGCCTGGTGAGAGTGTCCTGAATGAACACGTGTCCGGGGTCTGAGACGTGGCTGCCCCAGCCCTGGGCCCCCTGCCTCGGAGCTTCCGGCCTGCTCTGTATCGCAGACAGGCTTGCGTCCCCTCACCCAGACTCCTCAAATGCCGAGTCTCAAGAGGCCTTGCGGGGAGAGATGCGTGCATGTGTTTGAGCAAATCCACGCTCTTCAGGGACGTGTTGATGGAACCATTGCCGCTTCTCCGCCCTGGGCCCTCTTCCCTCCAGCCCAGCGGAGGCTGGCTCGGCTCTCTGTCCTCGCCCCCCAGGTCCCCTGGTCTCAGGATAAGGCTTCTCCCTGGGAGGGAAGGGCTCACCCACACTGGACTGGGTGGCTGACCTGAGGGGCCCAGACGCTCTGGGTGTGTCTGTCCTCCTCCTGCTGTGTGGTGGCCGCATCCCCCTTGGACGTCCTCCCTCACTCCCTGTCCACACGTCCGCATGTCCTCTCTGCGGCCCCACCAGCTGGCACGTCCGGTGCTTTGCTGGTCCTAAGCACGTCGTTGTCTTCACCTTCCATGTTGTTCCTCATGCATTCCCGCCTCCTGGAAAGTTCAGTCTCGCAGAGCCCACTTCTCCCTCAGCATCGAACTGAATGTGCCGTCTAACTAGCAGACACGTCCGTGTCACACACCCATCGCCACGGCCCTCGGCACAGGCGCAGCTGTGAGGGTCTCACGTCAGTCCTCACAGCACACCCTCGAGGCGGTCCGCACAGTTACGCAGGCAAGTGGGCAGACGGTGGGCTGGGTTCAAATGGCCGCCTTGCCCTGGACCCTGGGACAGGCCTGCGGGCCCCATGGTGGAGGGTGGATGTGGACCCAGGAGGAAGCAGTCCATCCTCCCTCGGCCCCTTCCCTAGTCTGGGCGCCAGTCATTTTGGTTTTGCCCCGTTTGCAAAGACCCAGTGAAAAGAGGCCGGAGATTTAGTTTGTTACTTGGCGAGGATCCGTTTGCATTCTGGAGACAGTAGCCTGAGAAGATGGTTTCTTAGCCTAGAAAATAAGTGTTTAATGGTGTGATTTCTGGCCGTTGACTGCAGAAGATGCTTAGGTCCCCTTCCAAAAAGGAGAAGAAGGCTCCGATGCAGGGGGACACCGACGTCTGTCATTGTCTGGACTCGGTGACATGCTGTTTGTCGCCAGAACCTGAGAGAGTGTTCGATACCTGATCGGGCACGGCCTTCCTGGTGCTTCCTCTTCCGCGTTTTCTCAGGTATTCTCGTGTTTTCTCCCCCCAGGAACGGTGGGGAGTCAGGGTTCGTGTGGAAGTCCTGTTGGAGTTGCTGTCGTTATAGATGAACCTGGAAGCGTGGGCCCCGCAGTGCTGATGCCGTCATTCGGGGCGTCATGGGTCTCTCCACATTCAGGTCCTCACTCGCGTCCGTCACCTCAGTTGGGTCGTTTTCTTCTAGTAAGTCTTGGCATCTTGTTAGGTTTGTTCCCAGTGTTCCGTTCTCTCTGTTACTTGCATGTGGCTTTTTTATCCAGCTGCTAGCTATACCTGCACCATGTGTGTCCTGCGGCCCCTTCCGGGGGTCAGAGGAGGGCGATGAGGAGAAGGTGGGCACTTCCGACTTGGAAGGTGAAAGCAACAGGGGGTCCCACCCCACAGCACGGAGGGAGAGGGAGAGTGACAGCCGCAAAACAGGGGCCGGTTAATCTGTCTTTACAAGTGACGGGCACAAGTCCAGACGGGGCCGTGTCCGGTACAGCAGCCTGCTCCCTCTTCCTGGTGCCGAGGGCAGCCTGCCTTTACATCGTTACACTGCTCGTGTTTCTCCAGGGAGCCCCTCTGGCTCAGCTTTCCCAGCTGCCAGTCTTACTGCGTGCGCGCTCAGTGTTTTTGCCCCTTACTGTATCATCAGGTTCTCAGCATCTTCACCAACCCCGAGAGTGTTCCTCTCCCGTGCGCTTGCCTTGCAGGTGTGTTCAGGTGGAGCTGGGTCCCACGGTCCTGCATCGGCGCCCACGGTCCACTGCAGGGCTCGGAGCATCCTCGCTTCTCTCACAGCCAGGGGCCGCTCTGCCACTTCCGCTCCTGTGGGCCAGGCCATGTGCGGGCAGCGCCCTGCCGCCCTGTGGCGAAAGCTCTCGTGGTCACCGTGTCTGCCCCACTCATCTGTAGATGGCCTTTCCTGTGCCTTCCGTCACTGGGAAACATGGAAGCTTGTGTTCGTCGTGACCAGTGAAGAGCCCCAGCCGGCAGAGTTAACCTCAGAGCTGGGCTGGTTCCATAGCCAGACCTTTCAAATTCAGTCACTTCTCAGCACATGTCTTCATCCAGCGTCAGCATCCGTGGAGACATCAGGGATCCAGAAAACCCTTGGAGTTGTAGAAAAGTTTCTGTTGGGTGCATTCACTTTCTAGAAGGGAGTTTTCCACTTTTATTGGATTTTCATAGAATTCATGCCCCCCACCCCCAGTGTTAACAGCTGCGCTTGTAGAGGAGGCAGCCTCACTGATTGAGTTAGCCCTCACACCCTGTTGATAGCGCGGGGTACCCAGACACCCCCCAGCAGGGCCCAGACACGGCTCCTCTCATGTGTAAATGGGGACGGCTTCCCAGCTGCAGAGCTGGGTCTGGGGCGGCAGAAGCCGTGATTGGGTCGGTTGGCGCCCCTCCAGGCACACAGGTGGGGGTGAGTTGCCTAGCCTGCCTCCAGTGTGGACAATTCGCAGCTTTGTTTCTGTTTTTCAGCTGAAACACTGGCTTTCTGCAAGTCTGTCTCTTAGGGCCGTCCTGCCCTGTGCTGCCTTAGAGCTGAGGCACGGCTGGCTTGCAGTTTACCTGTCACCTGCCTTGGGCAGCCCTGGATGGCCTCTCCAGCCCTAACGAGAACAGCTCCCCGAGCTCGCCAGCTGCCGTTCCCTGGGTGAGGAAAGCTGGGGATTTCATTGGAGTTCTCTTTCTTGGTGAATGTGCCAACTTGAATGAAAAGCTGCCCTTCTGGGATGAATTTTCAGCTTGGGCCTGCTCTCCAGCCGGGCTTCCTTCTTCTGAGGCGAAGGTTTGTCCCAGCTCAGGTGACCAGCTGTGCTCAGTAGGAATACCTGGTGAGCCATCAGTAGCTGCCCGTGGCCTCTCGCTTCTAGTGTGTCCTTCCAGGCTGGACTGGACGGGGGAGGGGAGTCAGTTTCACATACCTGCCACCCCTCACCAGGAAGCAACAGCCACTCAAGACCATCCCAGGTACTTGACGGGTCCACAGCTGAGCAGAAGGGTGGCCTTTGACCAGGATTCCCACTGCTGATCTCAGTGTCATCTCTCTTCTGGGAGCCTGAAACACCTGTCCAGGTGGGGCTCTGGGGAGAAGGTAGTGACGTGGGCCCTTGAGCTGAGAGCTCGCAGGCCCAGCGGCAGCTCCCTCGTGACCACCGTTGTACCTCGCACAGGCTGGCCTCGTGTGCTGAGTGGGGGGTGATGTTGAGTGAATGTGTGGTGGAACAGCTTGGGGGTGTGAGCACCCTCCCTCTGGCACTCAGCAGTGGGCACGTGAACTGGAATTGCCGTGGGCAAGGGGAGAGCACGTTGCCTGCTCCCGCTCCTGCTTGTCACTGCTTTGTGGAGCTGGGTCAGACCCCTGGGATCGAGCCCTGGCTGCTCTCATGCTGCACTGAAATACACAGTCTCTATTTAGAGCTCATGCTCTACGGCGAGCTGTCCTCGAATACCATTAGCATGAAAGTTTCATGACGCTTTGGAGCTGTGAGGGAGGCTGGCAGGCCAGGCCTCCTCACGAAGAGGGAGGGACCTCGTCACCAGAGGGACACAGGGCAGTTCAGAAGGCTGGTCACGCTGAACCTGGCGCTGCCGGCTGGGAGGTGGGAGGTCCGTGCCCGGTGCTCTGGGGCAGCTCTCTGTGGAGCCACATCTGCCAAGTCCTGCCCAGGCTGGGCTCCTGCTCGGTCCTCGAGCCCCTGAGAGCTCCGTCTTTCTGTGTGGGGTTCCCCACCCCGCGGGGTCTCTGGACCATTGTGGCCTCTCACTTGCACTCTGTTTCTTGCTGCCCTCTCAGGAAAATGCCTGTCGCCCTTGAAATGAAGAAGTTGTTTTCATCTCTGTCACACTGAGGACCGAGTTCTGTAGATAAGGCCAAACTCTGATTTTCTGAGATCAACACAATTGATGAACCTCCAGCCAGACTAATCAGAACAAAAGCAGAGGAGGCACAGATTACCAGTATTGGGAATGAGGGAGGTGACAGTAACACTTTCTGTCTTGTTTTCTTTAAGCAGGGCTTCCTGGTGGGCGTGAGTGGAGCGGAGTCTCGTTGTGGTCTGGGTTTGCTTCATGCTGGTGGTAGTGAGCTGGGCTTCTCTTCACGTGCTTGTTGGCCATTCGCACGTCTCCTTCAGAATAACGTTAAGTTCCTTTACCCGTTTTTAAATTGGGTCGATTGTCTTTTTGTTGTTGAGTTGTAAGAGTTCTTATATATTCTGGTTACTAGATCCTTATCAGCTGTATGATTTGCAAATATTTCCTCCTGTTCTGTGGGTTGTCTTTTCACTTGCGGGATGATGTCCTTTGGTGCACGAAAGTTCTTAGCTCTGACGAAGTCCGTTTTATCTTTTTTTTTTGTCATTTATGCTTTTGGTGTCGTATGTAAGAAACTGCTGCCAAATCCAAGGTCAGGAAGATTTACTCCTACGTTTCCTTCTAGGAGTTTCATAGCTTTAGCTCTTACATTTAGGTTTTGATCCGTTTGAGTTAATTTTTGAAGATGGTCTGAGGTCAGGGTCTGCCTTCGTTCTTTTGCATGTGGGTGTGCAGTTGACTCAGCACCAGTGGTGGGAAAGACTGTGCTTTCTCCATCGAAAGTCCTGGCTCCCTTGTTGATAACCAGTTGACCGAATACGTGTGGGTACAATTCAGGACTCCCGTTCTGTCCCGTCAATCTATGTCTATGCTTACGTCGCTACCACGCTGCTCTGATTGCTGTCGCTGTGTAGTAAGGTTTGAAATTGGTAAGTGTGAACCCTCCAACTTTCTCTCAAAAAGATGATCTTGGCTGTTCGGGGTCTTTTGCTCTTCCATATGAATTTTGGAGCAGCTTTTCCATTTCTGCAAAAAGTCTCTTAGCTTTTCACAGGGACTCGTTGAATCTGTAGATCCCTTTGAAGGGTGTTGCCGTCTTAACAATAGGAAGTCTTTCAACCCGTGAACACAGAATGTCTTTCCGTTTATTTAGGTTTTCTTTAATTTCTTTTAGCAACGTTTTGTGGTTTTCCGTGTATACGCCTTTCGTCTCCTTGGTTAAACTTAGCCGTGTTTTATTCTCCTGCAACTTGGCTGAATTCACTTAACTCTAAGAGGTTTCTTTATTCTTCAGGATTTCCTTTATGTGAGATGGTGTCATTGGTGAATCGAGGGCTCTTTACTGCTTCCTTTCCAGCGTGGATGCCTTTTATTTCTTGTTCTTGCCCGGCTGCCGTAGCCAGGATTCCATACAGCCTTGAGCAGCTGTGGGGAGGGTGGGTCTGCTTGTCTTGTTCCTGATCTTAGAGGAAACCTTCCAGTCTCTCATCATTGAGGGTTCCTAGTTTACCGAGTGTTTTCATCATCAAGGCATGTTGGATTTTTGCCAAATGCTTTTTCTGCCTCAATTGGGATGGTCATGTGGCTTTTTTCCTTCGCTCCGTTAATGTGGTGTTACACTAATTGATTTTGTATGTTGCGTACCTGGTATAAATCCCACGTGGTGTGTAATCCTTTTACTCTGCCGCTGGGTGCAGCTTGCTGCTGTCTTACTGAGGATTTTTACACCTGTTTTCCAGGAGTTATTGGTCTTAGTTTTGGTTTTTTGTAGCGTCTTTGTGTGGCTTTGGTATCAGCTTTCTGGGAGAATTTGGGAAGGACTGGTGTTAATTCTCCTGTGTGTGTTTGGTGCCGTTCCCCAGGGAACAGTGCTGTGTTGGGACGGTTCAGTTACTGACTGAGTCTCCTTCCCTGTTACCGGGCTGTTGAGATCTTGTGTTTCTTCTTGAGTCCGTTTGGTAGTTTGCGTGTTTCCAGGAGTTTGTCCGTTTCACCTGGGTTGTCTGGTTTGTTGGCGGCATCCTCCTGTGACCCTCCTCCCTTCTCTGAGGTCGGTGGCGCTCCCTCTCTCACTGCTGACTTGCGCGTTAGTTCTTCTGATTTCCTTAGTCGGTCTAGCTGAAGCTTGTCCGTTTTGTTCATCTTCTTAGCTGGCGGCTTTGTTCCTTTCAGGACTTTAAAGATGCTGTTCCGCTGATGCCCACTCGCGTCGTCGTCCCTCTGGGTGACGTGTCTGTGTTCTCTGATGGCCTTTGAGGTGGGCTCTGCTGCTGTTTTGAGCACTTTGATGGTGATGCGCCTCGTTGTGTTTTCTTCGTGTTTCTTGCACCCGGGCTTTTGTGTTTCTTGGCTCTGGCCTCTCTCTGGTCATCCTTTTGGAAAGGCCTCCTTCAAGGATGCTTGTCCCATGGCTCTCTCGGGCTCTTTTCATTTTTTCAAATTCTTCTTCTCTCTTTTTTATTTTGAGTCATTTTTATTGCTGTGTCTTAAGTTTTCTCATTTTTCTTTGGTTAATATCTAGTCTTCCATTAAGATGATCCACGTATTTTTTATTTTAGGCATTGTAGTTTTCCCCTGTATGTTTTACTTTGGTCTTTATTTCCTTCCATGTCTGTGCTTAACATTTTGAAATACGGAATTCAGGTATATTGACTGTCTCCGTCATTCTCTGCTGATTCTGACACCTGTGTTGCTTGGCTCCCGGGAGCTCTTCTGTGAGGGGTCTTGGCCTCCCTTCAGGGACACAGTGAGGCTACTTGGAAACGGTTGACCTTTCGGGTGGCATTTTTATGATGTGCTGGGCTGCCCGGAGCAGAGCGTAAGGGCTGACTCCTGCCTGCCTCTGGGCCCTGGCCTCCTGAGTGTCCTGCCCTGTGAGTTGGGTGGTTTTCCAGTCTTAGGAGGGGGCAGGCACTGTTCCCTCTCGTCCTTCCTCAGGGCTCAGTCCTCGGCCTGGGGTCTTTCCTCTCCCGCATGTGCCATTCGGAGTTCTGTGCGCACTCCAGGGGACCACCCGCACGCACCTGTACTGTGGACTCACTGCCTGGGTCTCCCTGCTCTCTTGGATCTGCCTTTTCAGCCCGGGCTGTGCTGTGTCCTGGACCCGCTCAGGACGGCGAGCTGGGAGGTCGTGGGGCTCGCCTGTGGCCCCCGTCTTCTGGGATGCTGTGCTGTGCTGCCCGCTGTGCAGCGTCTTGGGAAGCGTCGTCTTACGCCTTCTGTCCCAGGCAGGAGACTTGGCCCCATCCCTGTCCCTCCGTCTCAGCCACAGGCACCACGGCCTGGCTCTGGTGTGCAAGGGGGCGCTGGGCCCTGGGCAGCTCAGTCACGTGGAGGACGCGGCTGTGGCTCTGGGCCTCACAGGGCCATGCTGTGCCACAGAGGGCCCAGACACGCCTGTGGTCTGCACACACGATGGGCCCCTCTCCCTGTGCCTGCTGTGGGGCACGGGGCTCGGGCAGGGACAGTGGTCTTCCAGAGGCAGGGTTGGTGCTGGGCCTTTGGGTAAGTAATCAGTAGGTTTTTGGTCCCTTTTGGGAGGCTGGCCAACCCATATTGTATTAGCCTCTGGTCATTGAGGGAGTTTTCTCTAAGTATTCCACTGACCTCTGCAGACTGCTTGCTGGTTCTAAGAACTGTAGCTTTTAGAAGCAGTGTTGCCTCCTGGGCTGTGACCAGCTCCCAAGACCCTTGTCGTGTCCTCTCCTCCCCCAGCCCCTCTGCAAACCACCCACCCTGCTTCTCCCCCTCTTCCCACGCCTGATTCTCATGGGGTCAGCAGGTCTGACGGCGGAGGGTCCGAGCAGACGCCTGGACGGCTGCAGCCCTCCTGAGCTCTTGCCTCGTGGCTTTCAGCTGTGTGGAGCCCCTGAGATGAGGATCTTTGTGACTGGCCGCTGGCTCTCTCTCCCCTCATCTCCTGATGCTCTCCTCCTGGGATTCGCAAATATCCTCCATTTCCGTGGTGTTTGTACCTCCATGCCTTTACCTGCGCTGTTCCCGCTGCACGATCCTCCTTTCCATCTGGAAAACTCCCTCCTCACTCCCTCACTCAGTGCCCGCTCCTCACCTCTCCTGGTGCCCGTCTGCACTCCAGGTAGACCTTCAGCGCGTGTCTGCACCTGGAGGTGTCCAAGGTGGTAGTGTGCTTTCTCAGCGGGCCAGCCTCCCTGATGGGCCACCCAGAAGACTTGGTTGATTTCTAGTCTCAGATACTGCCCTGCGACCTGGCCCTGCCAGCGCTGGAGGGTTAGGGCGACCCTCTGATGAGAGCCTTCCCTCAGGATCCTTCAGTTCTCAGTAGCCATGGAGACTTGGAGCGGCTCTCTGGGGGGTGCTGTGGGCAAGTGTCCCGAATAGCAGGATGTTGACAGCCTTGACCCCAGACTGTGGGCCGTCTGCAGGTGTTGTCCCTGAGCTCCTGCCAGGGGAGTGGAGTCAAGATGGAGGGGAAATTCTGGCACGTGGTCGGTTCATGGGCCTTCTTGACGACTTTGCCCCGTGCTCCTGACCTGGCTCCAGGGTGATTTAGCCTATCAGACCCAGCCCCCTTGGCAGCAAGTGATTTGGAAAGTCCCCTTCCTCACCCGGCCGCCCACAGCGTCATATTCAGCAGTGTCTTGAGTGTGAGGTAAAGGGCACACAGGAGGAGAGTAAGTTCTAATACATGCATCTCGGTACGTCAGTCTGTGGGCATGACGACCCTGGAGGTGCTGGAGAAGAAAGGCTGCATCTCCCGGCCGCGCTGTGAGTGTGGCCGCGTGTCCTGACAGATGTGGGGGCCGCGCTGTGAGCATGGCTGCACTCTGAATGTGGCTGCATGTCTGGCTGGCGCTGGGGCCGCATGGTGACCATGGCCGCGCTTTGAGCTTGGCTGCGGGGCCGCGCTCAGTTCCGAGGCCTCGAGCGTGCTGCAACAGTGCAGGCTTCTTAGGGATGAGTGAGTTTTGAGTTTTAAGCAAAAGAAAGTATAACCCTCTCTCTAAAACTGTAGCTGGCTACCAGAAGAGTTCACTGATGCTGAGTGTGCACAAGCATTCTGTGCTCCTTCGTCAGAGGAGTGAGGTGCTGGGCCAGCTCAGATGATGGCAAGCAGCCTTTGCACCCGAGCAGATGCTGGCAGGACATTTGAACGTTGTGCAGATGCATGATGGCTCTTCCATCTGTAGGCGTGTCCGGCACATTGCAGGATGTCACGCCCCACTCACGCAGGGCCATAGATCCCCCTTGCTGTGGACAAAAGAAGTGCCCGAGCATGGGGCTGCCATGCCCTGGGAACCAGTGCCAACTGTGTGTTAGTGCCATGCTTCCTTGAGAAGCTCGTGTGAATGCCCCGGCCGGCTCGGGTGGCAGGGTGCACTGGGCCGGGCTGGGAGCGGGGTTGAGCTGAGCTCGGTCCCCCCGGGGAAGAGTGCCTGTGATAGTAGACCAGGGAGTCAGCAGCACTCAGCACCACGTACTGGCTGGGCGGCCTCCACCAGGGGCCGGCGAGCAGCATGGGGCCCTCCAGGAGCCCCCCACCCCCAGGCCCTCTTCCTTCCCCACACCCTCCTAGGCTGCTGGAGGCACCCAGGAGAGCCCCGTCTCCCCAGCAGGAGGAAGCTGGCTACTGGTCTTGTAAGTTCTGCACCCCCTGTGCCGTCGGGGTGGGGAACAGCCCGGTCCTCTTGACAGCTCAGCTCCTGGGTGGCTCCCCGTCCCGATGGTCCCATGTGGTCCCTGTGGTGGGCATAGAGAGAAGTGGGCGGGGAAGGCCGCCGTGACAGAGAGCCGGGCTGCAAGCACTGAGGTGCTGGTAGGCAGGTGTTTCCGTAAACAGCACCCTCTTCAGCTTTCCGACCTTGGTGCCGGCTGATGCATTTCCTCGCCAGCAGGCTAAGGTTGGTCCCAGTTGGGGTGAGCAGACCAGCCCACAGGCCCACCCAGCCCACTACAGGGTCTGTGAGTAAGTCGTGTTCTTACAACAAAGCTGCTGTGCCGTTCCACCGCAGGTTTCCTGCGGCCACTTGTGTGTGACAGCAGCGGGGGCCATGGGGCCTGCAGAATGGGACGTTTCCTGCCCGGCCCTTCACACTGGAAGTTTCTGAGCCCTGGTGTAGGAGAGACTTGAAGGCAGCGTCACCTCTCAGTTCCTGGGCTTCCAGTGTCCGTCACTAGCCCCGGAGCTCTGCTGCCCTGGCAAAGGCTCCTTGGTGGGCGAAGGCCCTGAGGAGCTACCACGGGCCGGGCCCCAGAACCCTGGCTCTGGGTGGACCGACAGACCCCAAGGACAGCGTTCCCTGCTGCTTTCTGCTGTCCCCAAGCGTCTGCCAAAGCCAGTCCAGCCTGTGTCCAAGCAGAGACTCTGACACCTTGGCTTCATCCCAGTTGTTGGAGCAGATGCCCAGGCGAACGGGACCCTGCTGGTGGCCCCTTGCACAGGCAGCCTCTGCGCAGTCTGGTGAGGAGGCCATGAGCCCCGTCGCACCAGGGGACATCATCAGGGTCCTGGAGCAGAACCACGGGACACCCAAGTTCATTCAGCAGCTCCGCCAGTGCTGATTCAGCTCTGTCAGCGCCAGCTGCAGCCTGGAGCTGGAGGGTGGGCCCGGCGGTGCGGCCCCTCTGGAGCTCACCGTCGCTGGGCAGACAGAGAGGGCTGTCCAGGGGGTGTTCAGGCTGCAGAGGAGGGCTCAGGATGTGCGGCCAGCCCGTGCAAGGCCCTGCCCGCGTGCCTTGAGCCATGGTTTGCCATTGAAAGTGAAGGCTCCGCTGGGTGGCCTGCCATTTGGTGGATACTGGCCTGGGCTCTGGGCCAATAAGTGGATATTTTTAGAGTTTTCTTACTGTTTGAGTAAGCAACCCACATACATGGAGCCAAGTAAAAAAAGAGGCAGAATGGTACGAATAAGCCGCCTCCCTGCCGTGACCACTCTTTCAACCCTGGAGGCAGCGGTACCCCCATTGTTCGTAGGGGGCACGTAGGATCTGTTCTGGTTTCTTGAGTGCGCCCTCTGACTTCTCCCCAACTCGACCTTGTGACACCGCTATCACTAACCCCGTTTCCAAGTAGAGGAAACAGGCTCGCAGAGTTGCATCTCAGTGTGTCAGGGTCCATAGTGGGGCTGGGTCTCCCTCTCAATCCGTGACTTTGCAGCCTGAGCACCTCGCACTCTTTCTGTGGCCCACAGAGCGAGGTGGGCCAGGCTGGCCAGGCCCCTGCGATGGGGTCTGTTCCTTCCCACACCCTCCTCCCACACAGCTGGGTGGGCAGGACCTTTGGCTGTGTCTGAGATGACCGGCGCCCTGATCCCACATCTTGTTTGGCTCTGGGAGATGGCATGGAAGTGGCAGTGAGTGGGGACCCCTCGGAGGTGGGGCGTCTGGGGCCAGCACGTGGCTCTGGAAGAATGTTTCACGTCCCGTCCTCACCTGCAGAACGAGAAGCAGAGGCCTCAGAAGGGGCCATGAGGACGAGCCGCCTGCCCCAGGGCCTGCAGTAGCTGCGGGTTTACTTGTTGGGGTTCCCCAGGGGGCCTGTGGGGCACCCCACCTCTGTCTGGTGTGTGAGCACAGCCTGCCAGCGGCCTCCCCAGGGCAGCAGCGGCGGCTCCAGAGCTGCCAGCCCATCTCCCTGGGCGCCTGCTTCGTTGGGAGCAGGCGCTGCTGGTAATTATGCCTCTTAATTTAGGAGAGCGAGCCTGAGAAAGTAATTTGAATTTGGATGTTAACCTCGGAGGCTGGGAAGGGGCAGAGCGAGCCCTCTCTCCTGGAGGCTGAATTGGAAATGAGCAGGGAGACATTCGGGCTGACTTTGAGAAACGGCTCTCTGTAGCAGCAGCAGGCAGAGGGCTCATCTGGCACGGGGGTTGGGGGCCCGGTGACCCATGCGTGCTCACGTCGCAGGCGTGGGCCTCACCCCGCCTGCCACAGCTGCAGGCAGCCCCTCAGAGACCACTGTTCTTCCAAGTCCTTTCTGCGGGGGGCAGTTTGCTTCAGAGCGGGTCGTGGGACGGGTCTTCGTGGCTTTGAGCCATTTGGCAGGGTCTCAGAAGGTGCATCCAATTAGTCCTTGTGTTCTTTGTAAACCAACTCTCAATACAGGTTTTTCTCAGTGAAGTATGAAATGGGTAGTTGCAGACTGCAATATTAACGCCTTTCCACTTTTTTCTCACTTCTTCCTGTGCCAGCTCGGAGCAACTCGGATTAGCTTACGTGGGCTGAAAGGAGCCGGGAACAGACACTTGTGCCTTCTGGCTCCCAGCCAGGGCTGGCCTCGGGGGGCGGGGGTGGAGAAGGGAGGTCCCCTGGGGCCCCGTCCAGCTCCCCCACGAGGCCTGGGGGCCGCAGGAGAGAGAGAGAAAGGGACTTAGTCACACTCAGCAGGCGAGTGTGTGTGTGAGAGTGAGTGCAAGGGTGCGTGGGGGTGTGTGGTTAGTGTGAGTCTGGGTGTGGGGGAGTGTGCATGGGAGTGTGTGTTGGAGTGGGGAGCGTGGGGTGGGGGCAGGGGCTCCGGGGCCCTGGGGTGCCACGTGAGGGGCAGGGATCCGGCATGTACTGAGCCCCGCTCTGCGCCAGGTACCAGCCGGCACTTTAGTTCAGGGCTCAATGCTCACACCTCCAGGATCGGAGGTGTCATCCCACTTTCCAGACGAGGGATTTGAGGTCCAGCCTGAGTGCGAATGGTCACAGAGACTGTGTTTTTGCCCCCGTCCCTCGTCCCCGGTCCTGGGGACATGCATGGGAACAGCACCTTCTCGCTAGTCCTCCGCTTTGGACCCTGCGTCCCCCAGCCTGCTCCTGTGGGAGGAGCCGTGGAAGGGCCGTGGCCGTGCAGAGGCTTCCTTGGAATGGCTGTGGCAGTCCCGGCCCGGCAGGCATGGTGGTGTTCCCAGCTGTCACCAAGGCCACCCATGGGAACCTGACTCATTCTCATCTCCCACTAGCCTCTTTCTAAGCCTGACTGGGTTTTCCTCCTTTGGAATAGTGACATGTTTAAATAGTTTCTTAAATTGGGTGACTCGTAGGTAAACAGACTCCAGGTTTTCTTGCTTTCTGGATTGACTTAATTCTCGGTGTCTTTACTTTAGAAACCTTTAGAACCGTTTAGAAACTGCCCTGCTCGGCTCCACTCCAGGCCCCGTGCTGCAGTCCTGGTGGAGGCCTGGCCTGCTCACTGTCCCCAGGCTGTGCCTCAGTTGGCTGCACCCTCCGGGAGGCACCGGGCATTTGGTGGCATGCGTGTCACGCCCACGCTCTGGTCCCCTGCCTGCATGCATGCAGCACCTCCTGGGAGCCAAGTTCTGAGCCAGGAATAGGGGTTACGGGTTGAGCGGTGGCACGTCAGCCTCCAGGACCCAGGCCAATGGGGAAGAAGAGGCACGTACCGAAGTCGTCGGATTACGTGGTCAAATACGGCACATGGAGCTGACACGCCCAGCTTGGGGGGATTGGTGGAGAAGGTAGCGTCTGAGGTGGGGTGAAAGTGGACGGGAGTCGGGGTACAGATGGAAACTGAACTGTGGACAAGTGTCGTGTGTCCTGTTTGCCAGCCGCCCTCCTGGGCTGTGGACTGAGGGGTGTGGGGCGCTCAGGGGGGCTCGGGTGTCTGCAGAGCAGGATGGGGGCAGGCCCAGCGGTCCTTGTGGCCCCGTCAGGTCAGTGTGTGTGGGCCGCAGCCTGGCGGAGGCTGGCGGCTCGGCACAGCCTGGGTGGAAGGCCAAAGGGGAGCAAAGTTGAAAGTCTGCTGGTTGTGAGTCCAAGGTGACAAGTTAAAATGAAGGGCCTGATTTTTGCTTTGAGCACTGTGGTGTCAGTCAGCATTTCTCCCTTTTTAAGACCTGGAAATCATCCAAAAGTACCAAGAAGAATGAAAACCAAAAAGATGAACTTAAATTTGGGCAAAACAGAAATACAGCTAAAACCCAAGCCCCTGAATGGGAGGAAGAGGCCCTCAGCGTGGCCTGGGAGAGGCTGTGCGGAAGGAGCCAGGCCACTGCGGCAGGGAGGGGGCTTGGCACCCCGGCGGGCGGGAGGCCGCTAATGAAACACCTCGCGCCGGCGGGGGCCCCTGTTGGCAGCAGCATGGACGGGGTCAGCCGCAGGAGCAGGAGCTTCCTGGCCCCGTTTCTGTTCACAGGAGCAGGAGATGTGGAGGTGAGTGAGAACTCGGACACACAAGTGCGAATGTCTCCTTGACGGAAAGGGAGGAGGCGTTTCCTCCTGCGGGAAAGCTCACAGCGCCCTCTCTTACCAGAGGGCAGGAGCGCAGGCGGGTGGAAGTCTCACAGAGCCATCCGATCAGAGGTAAAGAGAAGAGAGCACCCTGTCCTTTGCACAGTATCAGCCTTTTGCACAAAGCCAGATAAATAAAACTCATTTTCAGTGATGGCTAATAAAGGCAACATGGCACAGTTTTGTGAAATCAAAAAATTTTGTAGAAAAGTAAATAACAGAAAAGAGTTTCCCAGGAAAAAAATTGGCATTGAGCAGATGAAAATTATATCTGAACATTTTGCCAAGAAATAGACCCTAGCAATCCAGTAGAATCCACGAAGCTGGAACAAAATGCAAGCGCCCGGAGCAGAGGTGGGAGGCCAGGGTAGCAGGTGAGCCAGGCGCCAGCTGAGCTCAGGACAGGAGTCAGAGCAGAAGGTCGGTCGGGATACAGGAGGGTGAGGTGATGGGGAGGCCCAGCAGCCAGATGCAGCTGCTACGTGTCTGACAATGTAGAATTTATGTATTTAGTAAAAACTCTCAAGAAGGGAGAAGATGGGAGAAAAGAATGCTGGTTTCCCCATCATTAGTAGCTGAAGGTTAAAACATACCATTTAACGAGAGCATCACGTAGTAAAAGCATATTTAACCGAGAAAGGTGAACAATAAGGATGATGCGTTTGGTAATCAGACACTCAGCATAGGAAACTGATAGGAACCGTGGGAAGCAGAAAAGTACAGGCATTGTGTATGGTTACGAGTTAGGAAAGCAGCCACTAGAGCCAAAACACAAACCTGTCTGAGTATCGAGAGAATTTCACAGAAAAAAGCAAACCAGACAACAAGGCCACAACCAGCAGGATTGCTGTTCCAGAAAAGCCGAGACGAGGGGCAGTTTGAGGGGAAGGATGAGGGATAGCCGCGGTAGGAGAATTTACTGTGCTTCCTAATCCCCATTATGCCAAGTGGGCAAGACTGAGCAACAGAAAAGACAGTATGTGTTGTGTCCTTAACCCCGAAACCAAAGAACACTCTTTTTAAAAAGTGCTCAGAGAAAACGTTCACCCAAAATACCCGTATATCACATAATAAAAAAACCTTCACAAATTCAAATAGGTAGAGCTGATTCAGACAGCTTTCTCTGGTCACAGTGATGAATTTGAAATCAAGAACAAAACCAGAAAAAGAAAAACCTCCTAACACTTGGAAATTTGAAAAAAAAAAAAAAGGGAACAAAAGCCTGTGTCTTAATTCTTGGGTCAAAGAAGAAATGCAGTTCAAAGTGCATAAAATCTAGAAAATAATCCTAATGGAAATCCTGCTCCTCTGAGCCTGTGGAAAACACTGGAGTGTGCTCAGCAGAGAAATCATGGGCATAAGTGCTGTATTATTGGGCAAGAAAGAGGGAATATGCGTGGATTAAACACCCAGCTCAAGAACTCACAGAGGAAAACAAAGTAAGCCCAGTAAGGCAAAAGGTAGGAATTTATAAAGATCAAAGCAGGAGTTAATAAGAAAGTGAAAAATGGTAGAAATAATAAATAAACCCAAATGCCTGTGCTTTGAAATAACACCAGTAAAACATATAAATTATTCACAGTCCTAGTAAAAAATTAATAGAAAGCATCACCATCACCACCACCAAAATAAAGAATAAGAGTAATGACTTTGGAGTTCCTGACTGAGAGGAGCCTGGAAGGGCGTCCCGGGTGCTGAGAAGGCTGGGTCTTGATCTGGATGGTGGTGCCGTGGGTGTGGACATGTGTACAGTCAGTGAGCCGTACACACAAGATTTATGCACCTTACTGTGTGTGAGCTCTACCTCAACAGTAAAGAAAATAAATAAAAACAAAAATGAAAATAAACCTATAAGGAATCAGGAGTTCTACATGAATTCTATAAGAAGAACTATGAATTATATCACAACTCTATTTAAATAAAAATCTGAACGAAATGAATAATTTTGTAGGAAAATATAACCTATCAATACTGACTCCAGAAGAAAGAGCAATTCTAAACAGACCAATTTATAAAGTTGTCACAAAAAAGCCAGCCCAGCCCTCCCCAGCGAAAAGGAACAGAAAACGCATCAGGTTGAGTCAGTTTCACGGGAAAATCCTACGAGGTCTTCAAAATACCAGCATGTCCGTACTGTGCAGACTGTCCCAGGGCAGGGGAGAGGAGCCAAGTCAAGTGAGCACGCTGTTGACGCCAGCACCTGTGAAGATCCCCACCTGTGCAGTGTGCGTGTGCGCGTACACACGCGGGCACAGACTGTAGACCAGTCACACGTGTTCCCGTGTCCGGAAGTGAAGTCAGTGCACTAGAACCCACCGTGTCAGGTGGGTTTCTGCAGGGCTGGGCTGCTGGTTTGGTTTTAGGATATCTTCTCCATGTTTGCTGAAACGGCATTTGACAAAATCCAACATTCAGTCTTGATTAAAAACTTAATAAAGTATGAATATGTGGGTAATTTCTCTACATGATAAAATATATCTATTTCAGCCAAAAACTGACATGCTATAAATAAGAAGATACTAGTTGCAGTTCCGGTGAAGCCACAAACAGGTTAAGGATGTCCAGTATTACAGCTATAATTTAATATTATTCTGGGGTTACTGGTCATCAAAAGCAGACAAGAGGAAGAATCGAAGGTCTGAGTATTGAGACGGAGGAGGGACGTGCTCACTTTGCAGCTGACGTGATTGTGTGCAGAGACAGTCAGCGAAATCGACTGTAACCAGAGAATTTAGTGAAGGAAGTGAGACCACATGCAGAAATTTAAAGTCATATATATACAGAAACAACAAGTTACAGAGACAGCAGAAGAAGTGCTCCCATTCACAACAGCAACAACAGAAAAAGGCGAAAAGATGAAATGTCCAAGAGCAAGGGCCTGTAACGTGTAGGATCTGAATGGGGGACCTTCCGCAGGCTCTTCCAAGTCCATGAGAAAGCTGGCGGTGTGCTTTAGCAGGAGTTCTCCTGAGTTACCTTGTCCATTTAAAATAGTCCCGACTTTCTTAAAAAAAATGTGTTTTGGTGTGTTTTTTTATGTTTTGTTTTGTTTTTGCGGAGGAAGATTTGCCCTGAGCTAACATCTTTGCCAATCTTCCTCTATTTTGTATGTGGGTCGCTGCCACAGCATGGCTGCTGACAAGTGCTATTGGTCTGCGCCCAGGAACTGAACCCAGGCTGCCAAAGTGGAGCGCACTGAACTTAACCGCTAGGCCAGCCCTTAAGAAAGATTTTTGGTTGGTGCTTTTTTTTTTGATGGTAGAGGGGTGGGATGGCGTGGGGAGAAAAAGGCTTCTAAGATTCTTGTGGACAGAACAGTGGAAGAGAATCAGAAGTGAGAAGCGGACTCAGTTACACAGAGGACTTCAGTGAGTGAGAACGTGGAGTATTAAACCACAGGAAGCCGTCGAGCCTTTTGATAGGTGGTATTGGGACATCTGGGCTGTCATCATAAGGGCAGCCTGCCAGCCAGTGCCTGACGAAACTACAGATGGACATGCCCTTTGACCCTGCAGTGTGCTTCTGAGAGGTCATCCTGCGGTGAACTTGCACACGTGGGAAGCAGAGTGTCTAAGAGCTGGTGCGCCTCCACGTCGACTGTAGCACTGTCGTGTGGGAAGTGGCTTAAATGTTCGCCGGTGGGAGCTCGTTAAATAAGAGGTGGTGTCCACATGGTGGAGTTCTGGGATGTCATGGAAATGAACCAGGAAGCTCTCTCTGCGCTGGTTTGCAAACGTCTCCCCAGTATATTAAGTGAAAAAAGCAAGGCTTGAAACACCGTGCAGGCTATCTTCCCATTTTTGTAACAAGAAGGGGAATAACGGAGACGTGTTTGCTGGTGAACGTGTGAACTGTTTCTGAAAGACACACGCAGCTTGACGACTGTTGGCTGTGGGTCAGGGACTGGGGGCTGGGGTGACGTTGGGGAGAGACTTGTCCGTGTGCGCCCCTTTGTACTGGATATCTGGACCTTGGGTCTCGAGGCCTCGAAGCGTTCTGAGAATCCAGGACAAGGTCCAGCAGGACCTTGGGCAGGGCCTGGCACCAGGGCTGTGAGGGCTCCAGGAGGCGTCCTGTCCTGCGCTCTGCTCGTCTCTGCAGACCGTCTTCCTCCGCGGCGTGGGTGCTTGGTAGCTGAGAGGTATCAGCCTGTCCGTGCTTAAGGTGTGCATCCCTTCTGCTCAGGAGATCAGCCCCACCGCCCAGAAAACAGAGAGAGACACGGGTCAGCCCAGACTGGACTCTCGGGCCTGTCCTGCGTCCCTCCTGGAGAGAATCCTCTTGGTCCAGTGTATCTACTGGTCTGTTCAGCTGTGGCCTCGAGGACGGGCACAGTTAGGACAAGGACTTTCTGGGAGCCCACCCAGCAAAGACCATTGTGAGCTGAACGTCACCAGAAAAGGAAGGTGCCGCCAGCTTCTAGGTCAGTCTGGTGACATTGGAAAGGAGTGACGCACCCTGATAGTTCAGAGGCGAGTGTCAGGGAGTGTTCGTGCATTGAGATAGCCCGGTTCCTGGGAGGAAACGTCATCTGAGCTCCAGCTTCCTGGGGGAGGTGGTTATGATGGGGGAGGGCCACAGGACGTGGTGAGCGTTGCTTCCCCCTGAATATGATCAGGTTTTATTTCACGTTTCGACACCATCTTTTGACGCCACTAAGTGGTCACTTAGTGCTTGCTCTGTAAAGTGGGGCATCACCCCAATGACAAGACGTGCCACAAGAGGCGCCTGTCATCTGTCAGCGCAGGCAGCTGGCTCAGTGGGTACTGGTGGCGCCGGAGCTCAGGGAGGACAGGCGTGGAGTGGCCACGTGTCCCTGGGTTCTGACCCTTCTCCTGGGCCTCTGAGGACTTTGCCCAGGCTGTTCTGGAAACATAGTGATGCTCATGCCTGTTCACCCTCCATGACCAGCAGGATGGGGTCACCTGGTTGTGCAGTGGTCCTATTTCGGGGCAGGATTGGGGTCGCCTAGCTGTGGAGTGGTCCTGTTTGGGGGCAGGAGTGGGGTCACTTGGTTGTGTGTTGGTCCCATGGAGGGGCCAGGTTTCCTTCAGGGACCTTGACGGTTAATACTGGGGCTTTGTAGACTGGATGCCTCGCCCAGGAATTCCTAAGTCAGGCTGCCCAGGGAGGGCCTTTCCAGGAATGGCCTGGAGAGACTGTTTTCGAGAAGAAAGCACAGCAGGCCTAGGGCTGTTCATTTAGGCCTGGAAGGCACATACGTGGAAGTGGGCCCGCCCTCCTCCCCCCCCCCGCAGCCTGGGCCTTGCTGATCTGTCACGGCACCTTTCCTGCTGACCCTGTCCTGTCCATCTCAGCCTAGGACCCAGTGCCGTTCACATGCTGGGGCAGGAGCTGGGAGTTCTTGGCTGCCCCCAGTTCGTGGGGCTGTGCCTGCCGCATGGGCTGTGCCTCCCTGGAAAGCCCTGTAAAAGATGAGGGCCCCCCGCCACCTCTCCGCACTCCCCCATTTCCATGTGAGCCATTGGGGAGCACTCAGCACACAGTCTGAGAGAGCCAGACAACCACCAGAGCATGAGATCCGAATGAGGGAGCCTCCGAACCTCGTCTGTGCCAGAGCACGGAGACCAGCCTGGGCGCGTCGAGGGGCCCAAGCACAGGCTAGTGGTCTGGGCCTGTTCCTGCACCTCCAGCCCAGTGCGGTGGCTGCCTCCCTTTCACGTGGAGACTCTCCTTCCACCAGTAGTCTCTGAGCCGTTCTGGTCTAGGAACTGGGCACACATCAGCCAGACACACAGACTGTGATCAGATCGACACGCACAATACCAGCCCAGAAGGGTGAGCTGGGCAGTGCCCTGACCTACAGCACTGGGTCCAGGAGTGCTCTCAGCAGGAGCTGGGATCAGGGAAGGAAGTGGCGTTTTGTGGGACCAACGGGAAGAGCAGGAGCTACCTGGCGCTGGCAGTGAAGGCGGCCAGGTGGCCAGGGTGCAGAGCCAGTAGTGGCAGAGCTGGAATGACACCAGGGCTTCCCCCCACCCCCGCCTCTAGCCCCTGCGCTTGGCCCTCCTCTCTTACGATTCACAGGCCCTGAGGACTAAGCTGCTTTTGTGGGGAGCAGGCGTAAGGAATGGCCAGAGCCCAGTCCGAGGATCGCGACACTGAGCCTGCAGCCAACCAGCAAGGCTTGCGTGGGGCCTTCCCGGCTGCTGGCAGTGTTCAAGGCCACTGGGGCCCTGAGTCCCTTAGAGAACCTGTCTGGTCAGCGGGGCCTTTGACTCCCGGGGCAGCGGGGCATGGCTTTGGATGAGCATGTCCCAGCCCCACTGGAGCGTGGGGCTCGCTCCTGGGACGGTCCCGGCCCGGAGCCTGCCTGCTTGGTGCCCGCCTGCCCGGCCCCTTCCTGTTCCTGTGCCTGGACCTCTGCGCTGGAGTCTACTTCCTGCTCTTCCTGGAGCCTCAGGGCGTCTGGCTCCCCCGCTGCACCCCTGTTCCCCCAGGTGTGTGAGAGCAGGTTAAAATTCACATTCCCTTCCACGCAGTCTGCGTCGCCTGTCATCCTATGGAGGAGTTTGAAGTGGCGAATAAATAAAATCCCATGACTATTAAAACAGATAGAAGCGTTGGTAAACCTAGAATGTGTTCTTTCCAACTGCTGTCCCCTTTTCCTCAGATTTTCCTATTTCCCCTCAACCTACTCCACAGTGGCTGTGTGTCTCTGTTGCTGTTCCGGAGACAAGTGCTAAAAAAGGAGAAGGAAGTTGTGTTTCCACGAGCTGGAATACTTTAAGGTCTGGCAGCCTCCGGCCTCTGGGTTTCCAGGAGCCAGCGTGGTCTCTCCCACCGGCTTCCCCACACGAGGTGGGCATCCTGCCCCCCGCCCAGGGAAATTGGATGCTGCCTTCTGGATTTCAGGGGCCTGGCCGAGGGTCCTTGGAAGCCCCAGTGAAGGGGCTCCAGCAGTGCCCGTCCCGGCTGACCCTCCATCCTGTGTTTTCTCGCAGCTGGAGATGGAGCTGAAGATGCTGAAGTCTCAGTCAGGCCCTGCCGACCAGAGCTTCCTGTTCTCCAGGGAGGAGGTGAACTCACTCAGGTACGTTCCTCACGCCCGGCGCCACCTGGGGTCTGTTTGCGCCTCTTTCCTCTGTCGCCTTCCTGGAGGATGACTACTTCTTAACTCGTGTTCCATCCACTTAGTGTCGTCTCTGCAGAGGACTCGTCTCTGCTGGCTTGGGCTTCTTCACGGCCTAGCCCAGGCTGCCCCCAGTGCACGGGAGAGAGCAGAATAGACTCGAGTCACAGTTCTGTCTGGGGGGGCCTGTCTTTGTTGCCAGCAAAACAGAAGCAGTTGGGAGCAGCCCCTCTGCTTTCCACGCTGCTTCAGGGGGCAGTGGGGACCTGGGGGCCTGCTGGTTCAGAGCCCATGCAGAGCCAGCCGTGTGAAGAGAATCAATCGCAAAGAGCAGCCAGGCCGGCCGTGCTACAGTGTGTTACAGGCCACCTTCAGGCCCCGTCGCAGGCGTGCTCCCTGTGAGCACTTGCTGTCTCTCCTGACCTCCCATGTCCCGGCATAGCTTGCTTCCAAGGAGGAGAGGTGCGGCTGGGGGACTTTCCAGCGCTCCCTTCCACTTGTGCTGTGCACAGAGCGGGGTCCCGAAGTAGGAAGTTTCCAGGGAGACGCAGGCAGAGCTCTGAGAAGCCTGCTCCGGCTCTCCTTGGGTCCCTGTGTTGGCCCTGCTCTTTCTGGAGAACTGGCTGATGGACAAGTTGATGGTGTCTCCCCATCTGCTCTGGGTGCAGAGCAAGCACCGTCCGAGGGGCCCCTGGCTCTGGGGTGCTCAGTGCCTTCAGCCAGCTCCTCTGCTCCAAACGCCTGCCACATACCAGGCCTGGGGTGTCTGGTTCCTCTCTGCAAGCTGCTCCTGTCGGTCACAGAAGACTGAGCTGTGACCCAGACGGCTCCAGGGCCCACCATGTGTGTGAGACCCTGGTCCGTCAGTGATGGCATGGACCGGGGAGAGCTACACCCTGGCCCAGCCCACCTGGGGGGTCGGTTCCCCTGTGGCTAAGGCTGTGACAGTGGCACACCCTGTTCCCGAGGCTCTGTGTCTGTTGGGAGCACTGGGATAGCCCCATCGGGATGCTGGGATAGCCCTGTTGGGAGTGCTGGGATGGCCCCTTCCAGATGCTGGGATGGTCCCGTCGGGATGCTGGGATGGCCCCGTCGGGATGCTAGGATGGCCCCGTCGGGGGCGCTGGGATGGTCCCGTTGGGATGCTGGGATGGCCCCGTCGGGAGCGCTGGGATGGTCCCGTTGGGATGCTAGGATGGCCCCGTCAGGGGCGCTGGGATGGTCTCGTCGGGATGCTGGGATGGCCCTGTCGGGAGCGCTGGGATCGTCCCCGTCGGGATGCTGGGATGGCCCTGTCGGGAGCGCTGGGATGGTCTCGTCGGGATGCTGGGATGGCTCCGTCAGGAGCGCTGGGATCGTCCCCATCGGGATGCTGGGATGGCCCCGTCTGGATGCTAGGATGGCCCCGTCGGGGGCGCTGGGATGGTCCCGTTGGGATGCTGGGATGGCCCCGTCGGGAGCGCTGGGATGGTCCCGTTGGGATGCTAGGATGGCCCCGTCAGGGGCGCTGGGATGGTCTCGTCGGGATGCTGGGATGGCCCTGTCGGGAGCGCTGGGATCGTCCCCGTCGGGATGCTGGGATGGCCCTGTCGGGAGCGCTGGGATGGTCCCATTGGGATGCTGGGATGGCCCCGTCAGAAGCTCTGGGAAGGTCCCACTGGGAGCGCTGGGATGGCCCCGTCGGGATGCCAGGATGGCCCCGTCGGGATGCCGGGATGGCCCTGCTGTGCAGGTCGTCTGTCCTGGCCCACAGTGAGGGCCCAGTAAGTGATCGTCATGGCCTCTCCTGGATTCAGGGTTTTCTCCAGGATTTCCAAAGCAGTTCTCCCACGTGGACCTGGCCTCATGAAGCGCTGTCTCTAGGGACGCGCCAGGTCCTGACGTGGCTCGCTTGCTCTTCATTCATTCAGTCATTCACTTGTTCAGGGTCGGTGTGTGCCAGGCACGTGCTCAGGGCTGCGCCTGAGGATGAGTGCGGGGGAGAAGGACACATCTCTGTCCTCCGCAACTTCACAGTGCACGGGGGCCTGGGGGTGTTAGTCACATGCAGTCATGCCCGTGTAACGACAGGCGGTGGGCAGCACAGCAGAGGTGCCTCATGAGGAGGTGACTGTGGGGTCCGCCCTAACGAGCAGGCCCTGTATGGTTTGTGGCCTTGTTCCCAAGAGCAGAGGGGAGCCATCAAAGGTTTCACAGCACATGAGTGACACGACCACATTTTTAGCTGGAAAGCATCATTGGCTGCCGGGGCGCAAGATGGAAGGGGCACTTGGCAAGGATGGAGCAGCTGCCTCCCCGGCCACCACCGGCTGAACTTCTGCTGCGGGAACACCCCTTTCCAGCTGCAGCTGGCCGTCCCCGTGCAGAGACGAATAAACACCCCTCCAGCACCCTGACTTCGGGGAGCAGCCCCAGTCTATTGAGGAGGCAGTTCCTGCGATCGGAGGTGGGGCTGGAGGGCCAGAGAGCTGGCAGCAGTGGGGCTGGTCTTGATAATAAACAGACAAGGGGGAGAGGCAGGGGGGCTTGGAGGGCGGCCACAGGGACACCTTCATGGGGCGCTGAGCTGTCCTGGGGGACAGGGCTGGCTTGATTGGTACCAAATCCTAAAGGGCCTCGAACGCCCCATGAGGCAGTTGGAGCCCTTGTCCCTCTGTCCTTGGGAGCCGTGGCTGGCTCTTGAGTGGTGGATGGAGGAGGGTGATGAGATTCAGGGTGTTTGCCCTAATTCCCATCACCCCTGCCTGGCAGGTATAGTTGGCATCCTTCCTCTGTGGCTGGAGAGTAGGAGCAGCCTGCCCCCAACCGGGGATCCTGCAGTCCTTGAGCCGCCAGGCAGGCTGTCCCACCACTCCACAGCTCTCTCCTCTCTCAGACCATCTCTCATCTGCCATTGACGTGAGCGTGGCCAGGCGTGTATCAGATTTGTGTGGGCTAGCACACTTTGGATTCACTCATTTTTATTTATTTATTTACTTTTGGTGAGGAAAACTGGCCCTGAGCTAACATCTATGCCAGTCTTTCTCTATTTTATGTGGGACGCTGCCAAAGCATGGCTTGATGACCAGTGCTAGGTCTGTGCCCAGGATTCAAACCTTTGAACCCTGGGCCACCCAAGCAGAGCCTGCAAACTTAACCACTATGCCACCGGGCCAGCCTCTTTATTTATTTCCTAAAATCTAATTAAAAGGCTTTATCAGTGATGTCTTCTACCTCAAGATGAAAGCTTCTTGTTCTCCCCGACTCGTTGGAGACTGAAGCTGTGGAGAAAAAGGCCTCTGTGGTTGATGACTAGGAATCAGGCTGGCGCTTGTGTACCACGCTTTGACAGCGGGCTCTGCACCTCACCCTCCGCGTGTCCCGCCGCACACGGGGCTGACCTGGGGCTCCCATGGCACACAGACCTCCAGGATGCTGCTCTGGGCACCGTGCAGCCTCGCCAGCCCCACCGGGCCTCGGGGCCCCATTTGGGGTCCCCCTCAGCCCTGGCAGCAGACACGGCCAGGATGCTGGCGCGACGTGCCTGTGCGCAGGCTTGGGGAGAGGCCTCCAAGCGGACGCAGTGGGGAGCCTGGAACCCAGCCCAGCGGCCGGAAAGCAAGGCTTGCTGGGCCCGTGCTGCCCCCCCAGCTTCTCTGTGGGCAAGTGAGGGGCTTGGGGCGGGGGGCACGCATGCAGGCTTCACTGTCACCCCTGCCTGCAGCTGCCGTCCTCCAGGGTGAGAGGCTTCAGGAAGGCTTCCTTCTGAATGAAAACCGAGCTGCCTCAGTCTCTCGTCCTCCGGAGCGTGAAGTGCTTTTGCTGCACGTCTTCTCGGGAACTCACCCAGCAGCGCTGACCGAAGTGCTCGCTCAGAGGAAGACCAAGTGGACTGCTGACGGCTGCCGTCTGTCGCCCTGCCCCACGGCCTCACACGGCTAGCGCCCTGCAGCACGCGCATGGCCCGCCGGGGGGGCCTGGGGCCGGGGCTGGCCTCCCCCACTTGGGGACCTGGGGGCCCCTTCTTCCCAGAGGACGGGGATGGCACAGGCTGCCTCAGTCGTTTGCACACACGCAGATTTGTTATGCATGAATTGTGTATGTGTTCAACATATGCAATATGTTAAGTACATCTGATAGATTAAATGTGGACGTGTAAAACTTAAGTGGCAACAGTCGAAGGGCCCTTTCAACTGGAACAAATCTGGGTTCTTTCTTTTCCGCTGTCAGAGAGCAGCTCTAGCAAATCCTGAATGTGGGCTGTGGATTTAGTCCCTGCTCCCTCACTGCTGTCCGGGTCCTTCTGAGGTACCTGCCCGGCCCCAGGCCTTTTTCCAGCCACACAGAGACCCCTGGTTCAGGGGGCTGAGGGGTCCTTGGTGTTGGGGGCCCTCAGAGGATGGCACGGTGCCCTGTGGTCCCACCCATACCGTTTCCAGACTGCGAGGTGCTGGGCTCTTATTATGCATTTTTAAAAATACGTCTCGTGAACACATCCTTGTTGAACGCCCCTGCCTTCTTCTGCCCGTCCTTGAGCCTGTGATCAGGAAACACGGCCACTGCCTCTGAGCTTGCAGGGCAGCTGGCCGAGCTGAGGTGCGCTTACAGCTGCAGAGGGGCGTGGCTGCACACTCACCATCCGCAGCCCGGGCCTGGAAATCAGAACCCCCTCCGTGCATTTCAGACCTGCTGCTGCCTTGGGCCCGGGTCGGTGGCCTCAGGGAGTGATGCCCTCTGAAAGGAGGCTGCAGCCAGGATGAGGCAGCCCTCAGACCCTGGGCCTTCCAGGTTGAGGGCTTCTCCAGGGGGAGCTGGTCATGAGCTTTCCGGCCAGCACCGGGGGTCTCAGGCTTGCTCAGGGCGGGCAGGGCAAACCTTTGTGGCCTCACCCACCCCCACCCCCAGCCCCACCCCCGCAGCTCCATCTGGAGGCTGGAGTTGGGGAAGCCCATGGTCAGGGAGACTCCTCCACGGGGCTGCAGGCCCTGCTGTGAGCAGTCCCCTGACCAGCAAAGCTGGGTCCCCTCTGCCAGCCCACTGCCCGGTGGCCAGTAACGATGGGCGTCCACGCCTGGGCTCTGTAGCGTGGGGCGGGTGACCACGTCACAGGGCCTGGTGCCCACAGCTGGATTATCACGTCTCTACTCCTTGCGTGGACTCTGCAGCGGGCAGAACAGGTGGTCATGGCCTAGGGCAGAGCCTGCAGATCTGGCTCCTTTGCACGTGCTGTGTCTCCTCTCTCCGAAAACCGGAAGAATCTTCCTGCCCCGGTTCTGAGATGTCACGAAGACACTTTGGCGTCGTTTGTTTTTACATGTTGTGCTGGGCCGTCGGTGGCTTTTCAGTCTGGTCTCTTGTGTCCTTCGGTTCTTGGGAATTCTCTTGAATTACTTACAGATTACTTCTCTTCAATTTTTTCTAGTTCTTCTTTCTGAGACTACAATTATTTGGATGTTGAACTTGCTGAATTAGTTCTGTTTTAAAAAACATTTTTGATCCTATTTTCCATCTTTTTGTTCTACTTTCTGTTAAGTTTTCTCGAAGTTATCAACCTGTCCTTTATTTTTCCTACCATACTTTGAGTTTCCTGAGACTCTTTTGTTTTCTTATTGTTCTTTGTATACTCTTTTATATATAAAACATTTTCATGAGGTTAACGAGTACAGTTTGTCCACTGCCTCTTTGATGCTCATAATGGGACTTTCTGAAGTTTCTTCCCTCTGAATAGTCTGTTTCCTCGGAGCTACTGTTTTTTGTCAGTTGGTGGTTTGGACCTGGCCCTCGCCAAGTGTCTGGTGGTCCTGGCAGTCTGCTCGTGTCAGGAGCAGGGACCCAAGCAGCCCCATGGAAATGCCGTGTGCCTGGCTGGACTTGGCTCCGGTGGCTTCACGATGGTGGCACGTGGCTGGGCCGTGTTCCTGGGGAGCCCTCAGCACTGCCGTCTTTGGTCTCTCCTCTCGGCCGGGCCGTGTCTTTGGGACACTCCTGTGTGGAGGGTGTAGGCGGCTCAGCATCACTGGGAACATTTCCTGACCCTGTTTCCTGGGGTCACTGCCATTTGTCCCGTATTCCTCAGCCCGGAGACCTACTGTTTTCTCTCTCGAAAAAAGAAACCTCAGGTGTATCCTCCAAAGGCCGGGAGAGACAGCATAAAATAAACCGCAGAAAAGGATGTGGAGATGCTGCTTTTAAAAAGATCTTCAACTTCTGCTTCTGGTCAAGCTGAGTAGCCCCGTTCCTCCCAGTCGTCCTCCTTACTCCTCAAAACCCCGAGCCGACACGACAGGCGAGGAGGACCCTGCAGGTGCAGAGAGGGTCACCTGCATGGGGCCCTGGGACTTGAGGAACCCTGTGGAGGTGAGTTCCAAGTTTCC